>NC_081408.1:88622412-88896929 GCF_030272615.1 Cryptomeria japonica
GGCTTTGTTAAAATTATTGTTGAAGGTGACTTGAGAAACATAATCATGATGCTTAATGGTAAGGCTTCCCCTAGCTAAACTATGAGAAATCTCGTCATTGATTTTCACCATACAAAATAACTCACACTCTCTAGGAAGAGGGAACACATCAGCGAATAGGCTAGCTAATCCGGGACCTTTCATAAAAAAAATTGAAGGTGTGGACCTCTATGCATGCCCTCCTAGATGATATGGGTGCAATGATTCTAAATGATCAAAAATCTAATATGGACACTTGATATATGGGATGTCATATTTGTAATGGTTTATTTTGTTTTCTTTTTCCACTATCATCATTATCCTAAGTGGGGAAAGTCCTTTCCTCTTTCAAATAGGATCACTTGTTTAAAAATCATTAAAGTCTGGCTTTTTGTGCTTTTCATCTCCAACTTTCTTAATTCGTTTGTTTTGAGTAAAGTTACTTCCAGTGTTATACTCAGGCCTACCATGGGTGGTGATTTGATTCAAGTGATTTGATTCAAGTGGATCCTAGCAATTGTGTGTCCTTGAAAAATGATACCACTTTATGGTTGACATTTGAAAGGAGGAATTTTTCCTTCTATATAGAGGCAATTGTAGGCCATGACCCTTCCCTTTTGGTTGATTTTTTTGTTCCTAGAAAGTTCAGGCTGAGTTGATTTCATAGAGATTTCTTTTAATTTGTTTGTTGAGCATATCTATGTAGCCACTAGTATCTTTTCCTTTGAAACCCAAAGGAAATTACAATGACAACTTCAAGAAATCCCTGATGAAAGGCAAAAAAATCAATCATTTGTAGAATGGTTCAATGAGGAGGATCTTCTAAGGGAGTGGAAGGATGTTATAGAGGTTCTGATGAGTTATATGACTCTTGACCACATATTTAAAATATTTCAATCTCAACTCTTCCCTATGTTAAATCATTTTAGACATGGTATAAAGATAAATTTTGCTTTTTGTATTCACTCTTCTCTGCCTCAATCAATTGTGGCAACTCAATCAAAACCTAATGGTTAGCCCCTTAATCAAGGTTTGATTCTTAGACTTTATTAGTATAATTTGAGCCTAACCCTAGCCTACAATTATTTGCCCTATATGGCTAATCTCTCTTTAATTGTGGACTTGAACAAGTGCCCTCCATCGAATTTGAATGGAGCAAATAGCTTCACAGGAGTTGATTTGGTCTTATCAAACATATAAATCCAGATCTGAGCACCAATGAATACGTAGAAGGGAGAAATGGAGAAAAGTGATACCCAAAGCCCTCTTGGAAATCAATTCCTGCTAAAACTGGAATAAGAGGTAGAACACTAAAAGAAGCATTAGTAATCAAAAATTTATATATATATATCACATTTTCTGAGAAATCTACAAGAGTTAATGAAATGGCAATCACATTTTTCAAAAGAGAATCGATCTGAGTCAAAAGGAGAACAAAGAAGAGTGTAGGGCGATAAGACTGGCATGAAAATAAAGTATGGGAGGTGACGATATTCCCTTTGTTCATGGGACTGATTTGGTTTATCCAAATCGAATCTTGTAAAACCAAAGCAATTAACAATCCAAGACTAAGCCAACAATATATCCAAAACCAAGCAAATCGATATGTTAAGTCTACAAAAAAAGAATAAGAACAAAATTTACCAGATCATCTTGCAGCCAATGTGAGGGGAGATGGGGGTGTTAGAACATCAGGCATTGGAAATTTGTAGGAAAGGAAAGTGAGAAGGGGGAGGTGTGGTTCCTCCTCAATAGCAAATCGATCTTCCTTGCTGCTCTTTCCACCGATCGGTACCCTCTGCAGCACGTGGAAAGGAGAGGAAGTGATGGTAAGACAATAGTGCCTTATCCTTTGACAATCAATTCGACCCCACCAACCCCCTAAGAAAATCGACTCAGCACACAAAAAAAAGAAAAAAGTGATGCCTAAAACTTCGACGTCTTTCATATGATAACTGGCTCAGTATTTATAAATAATTTAGCTGAGGTTTTCATCCAGGAAAAGTGGATCTTGAATGCAGAAAAATCAGGGTGATTGGAGAGTTAGAAGTGAAGTAAACTCATTTGTCTAAATCGAATCGTGACACCTAGCAACTTGGTTCCAATTATGTTTGATCTTGCCTGGCAGCTTGGCTACTATTGTTTTGTGTTTGTCACTTCTAGGAATCACTTTGTAGGCTTTGAGATTTCTATCTGTTTTAAAGGTTTATAATTCCTTCAAAACCAACATATCTTAATCAAAAAATAACACGCAATTCATGTGCTAGACTGATTTCATTAGCGGCAGGTGGGCTTCCTTGGAGGATGAGGTGATTTCTTTAAAATCCAATGCACTCTTAGAGGAGGAAAGGAATAACATGGAGAAGACCACCATTGATCTCTAGGACAAGCAAAGAAAATGATGAAAATTATGTAAGATATCATTGCATTTAGCAAGGAGATGATCAACAAATCGATGGTCTCAATGCAAGTTTTGCAAGAGATGGAAAGGAAACATGCCAAGTGTAAGTGCTCTAATGTGGCTTTTGTTGGTTCTCTAGAAAGGTCTACTAAAAAATGAAATGAACTTCTTCCCCTATGCCACTCTCTCCAAGGAGATTTCAACTAATAGGGGGTTATCTTTTCTAGGGCAGTTGAATATTATCAATCAGGAGTGGTAGGCCATGAAGGTCCCTAGTCTTTTAGGAATTTAGTAGGGGATTCCATAAGTGGAGAATTCTATGCCAGTGTATTCCTTGTATATTTAGTTTGTTATTTTATTGCTTGTTTGTTTTAGATTTGATATTACATAAACAGAGTATTGTTGAATATTTGGTTAGATGGTTGAACCCTTAATTGTTATCTTGAACCCATAACTTGTTTCAATCTCTGACTTGATGCTTCTAGAAATGCAAACTACCTAAAAGCACTTACAAGTCAAATGGGAGTGTCTATGATGACAAAAAGATAAACTAAATGAAATAAGTTGTGTTTGATCACTGGCTTGAAGATGAACTTAAAAGCCAATGATGAGCCAATTCGCATGAGTTGATGAATGACATGTTCTTTACAGATTACACAAATGAATCCTTATGTGAATTAATGGCTGCCACGTTAATTGTGGTTTTAATTAGGCCTTCACATTGATTAATTGATCCTAAATTGAATATAGGGAGCACAAGTGAAACCATACTCTTTAGCTGCCAATTTGTTATTAATCAACCGAGCTAGAGAATCAATTAAACATCATATCATAGAGCTTGTAGGCTTGTTCCCGATAAACTTGTATGTTTGTTTTAGTTGCCCCTCCCGTTTCTTTCAAAATTGGACATTTTAGATACTAAAAGGTGTCACTATTCTCTAAGATTGTTAGTGGAAAATAGATATATTTTATTGTATTTAATGGGTAGAAAAAATTATACCATAAAAGTTTGCCTTTATGATTTATTTTTTTGCATTATGTGAATCCCAAGAGATTTCATTTTATGATAATGCATAAAACTTTGCAAGGCTTTCCCATCTGTGATGTCATCTGCCCAAACTATGTCATCTACGGTGTTGCCATCTACGGATGGTGCATTGCAGTTTATGCCTGTTGATGGGGTTTTATCGCCTTCTACAACTGATCTGGGTGCGACGGTTACTTCTTCCATCACTAGAGTTGGATCTGGTGCGAAGGTGAATGCTTCCACCGCTAAGGTTGGTTTTGGTGCGATGGTGTTTACCGTTGCCGACTCTGGTGGACAGATTAGGGTTCCGAGTGCTCATTTTCAACAAGGGTTGAAGAGACTTAATGTTGATCGAGGGTTTATACCTATTTCAAATGCCATCTCCATTAAGATGAAAGCAAAGACAGAAGAGGAAATTGATTACTATGTTTCTATTTTTTCCACATAGGGGGTTATCTGTTGATTTAAGGGTTTTTGGCCTAACCTCCCTCAACTACACTCCTGGATCTCAGAACATTAGGAGCCACTCATTACTGGTAAAGTTCATATTTACCCCATGGCTTAAGGGTTTTTCGTTGCAAAATTTGAGAATGCTCGGGATAGAAATATAATATTATGTGATCATTATTTTAGTTGGGAGGAAAAATTTATGCTAATGATTAAACCTTGGCACTCAGATTTCAATCCTTCTTCTAAAACTTTTAACAAAATCTTGATTTGGTTTCAACTTCCTAATCTTCCCTTTCATCTTTGGGTTGATCCTCTTTTAGAGGAAGTGGGTGAAGCCCTTGGTGATTTTTTGATGGTAGATGATGAATCTTCTGATATTCTTCACTCCACCTTTGCATGTATTCAAGTTGAAATGGATGTTTCAAAAGGGTTGCCTGCTGAGATATATCTCAAATCTTCTAAGGGTTGTTGGGTTCAATATTTGGACTATGAAGAAATACATTTTCGATGTAGAAAATATTTTAAAACAGGTGATGCGGTTGCACAATGTGGATTAGAGAAAAAGACAATGTCGACTTCATGGTGGAAAGGGGCTTCCCAACAGCATGCCACAAATGGTGGGAACATTGATGCAGCATCCTCTTTGGATGTCACAAATGGAGGGAATGATGATGTTGTGTTATTTGTTCACGTTGATTCCCCTAATGAGAGTGGGAATGGGCCTCAGGCTGCAAAGTCTTGTGATAGTATTCCAACTGTCAAATCTGGTGGATATTTTGACATTGTTATGTTTGTAAGGAGGAATACTGATGATGAAATGGTGGATTCTCTTTCTGTTGGCACTCATTCTCATAATGAAGGTGGATTTTTACTCACTTGGCACAGTAAGGCAGTGCAAGTGGAAGAGGGTCGAATTATGGTTAAGGGTAAGAAAGCTAAGCTTTCTAAACCCTCTTTTGACATGACTCTCCATTCCCACAAGAGTAGTGCTAACTGTAAATATTGATGATTTTAAGTTGGGAGAGCCTTGGTTGGAGTTTTTAAAGTCTTTCTTTGGTGTTGTTTTAGGTTGTGGGAGTCTACTTTTTAAAAAACCCTATATTTGGTTTTGAGAGTTTCATCCCTGGTTGTCTAGTTATTTCTTGTTCCTTCTTTATGACAACTATTTATTTGAGGGTCAGTTATGTCTCTACCCCATTTATGTAATATTGAATATGTTTTATATGGGGTGGTTTAGTTGTAGTGATCTGTAGGAAAAAAGGAACAAGCTTGAAGAAGTATAAATTGGATCTTCAGGATCACATGAGGGAGTTTTGTACTATGAGTATGGAATTTGCGCACAACAAAACTTTACCTGATGCGTCTTTTCCCTAGGAGTAGCAATCAATGGGATGGTTATCAAGATTATCATCCGGAATCAAATCTTTTGAAGAACTCATGAATAGATTTATTTCACAGTATTCCTACAATGTAAGGAATGAGATAACAATGCTCAATTTATGCTATGTTAAAAAAAAGAATGGTGAATCTTTTATGATCTTCTTGCAATGATAGAAATGGATGTTTAATAGGTATCCAAGAAATGTACCTGATCAAGAAAAGATGGACATATTCATTGATAATCTTATCAGTGAGATGAGTTATCGACTAAAAATACAATGTCCTCCCTCTTTCACCAAGATGATTGAGAATGGTCTGAAAATAGAAGATGCGATGGTAAAGAAAGGAGAGCTAAAACTTTACAATAATTCTTACAACAACAATGACAAACCTAAATTCTGGTCAAAGAATAAGAATGTAATCAATGGAGGAAATGGCAACAATAGTGCTACAAAACAACAACCAATTTTTAATCTATCAAGTCAAGTCCCAAACAATAACAATCAAGAAAGCAATAAAGCCAAGTCTTTCTTCTCCAATCCTCGCAGGAAATTCACAAACATTGGAGAACCATTAGAATCAGCTTTAAAAACTCTTCTTGCAAACAAATTTATTGTTTTACCAGAAGCAAGAAGTTATTAACCACCAATCAAACCTAATTGGTGGAATAACAATCATTTTTGTAATTACCATCGGAATAAAGGACACCAAACAAATGATTGTTAGAGATTGAAACACCTTATCCAAGATCTAATCGATAATGGAACTATCATGATGGATAGCCATAAGATAAACAAATCACACCTAGCTTTCAAAACTCCACTCCTGAATTATGAAAAAGGTGAACCATCCCAATTAAAAGATGACAAAGAAAACCCAAAGTGAACTACACTTATACATATGATGATGTGGTAAATGTCATCATTATTAAAGATAATCCACCTTCAGAGCCCATCAATGTCATTACAAGAAGCAAAGAAAAGGTCACCTTTTCGGGTATAATAAAAAACTCGACATGCACTTCACAACAATACAATCTAGTAGAGCAATTACAAAGAATATCCGCTCAAATATTATTTTGGAACTTCTCAAAGTTTCACCTATGCATAAGGAAATTTTGGAAAAAGCTGTAATGGAAACAACAGTTCCAAAAGACTTGGATGTGGATCAGTTCCAAAACATGGTGGGACACCTTATAGCCCCTCATTGCTTATCATTTTCTGAAAAAGATGACACATCCTTGCAACATCATCACAATTCTCATTTACATGTTGAAGTAGCCATTAATAAAACTCGTGCCAAATGCGTACTCATAGATGATGGAGTGGGATTAAACATTTGTGCATTAAGTTTAATAAAAGTTTTAGGATATTCAAAAAATGCAGTAGATCCAAAGAAGAAAATAACTATTAAAGCTTATGATGAAGTAGAGCATTCTTCTAAAGGAACTATGGTGTTGCCAATCAAAATAGGACCTGTGGAAAGGAATACATTATGTCAGATTTTAGATTTGAACCTCTCTTACAACATTCTTCTGGGAAGACCGTGGATTCACACCATGCAAGCAGTTCCTTCTACATATCATCAATGTGTAAAATTTGCTCATGAAGGACAAGAGGTCACTATAATTGCATACTCTAGCCAATATTGCAATAATATGAAGCCAACACAAGATACAAGAGTTCCACATAACAGAGAGTCAGTATATCCTACCAAAGAAATTCAAGAAGTTATGGGACACATTTGAGAAAAAGCTTAAATTGAATGATGAAGGAATGGGAAAATATTCTTTGCATAATTTTCCACTTTCACCTAAGTCATATGGAAAGCCTACAAATATCCAATCAAAGACCTCAGAGATATCAAAAGATATATTTAATGGAGCATTTGTTAGGGCTGGAACCCTTGAAGAAGAAACCGAAGACAAGGACATTCTTGGCTGGTTGTACAAAGATGAAAATGAAACTAGAGCAATAGGTGCAGAAGTCAATATTCCCATAGAACAATATGGCAATGGTTATAAAATCATGCAAAAAATGGGATATGAAGGAAAAAAACCAATTGGTAAGTGAAATCAAGGTATTTCAAAACCTATTTGTCCCCACTCACAATCTAAAGAAGATAAATCGGGGCTTGGATATCTAAAAATAAATCAAAAGCAACATAATCATAAATAGCCAAAGTAGAGAAAGATATCAGTCTCTAAAGAAGAACAATGGAAAGAATAGCTACATCAAGCAGCAGAAATGGAAGCCAATCAGCAGAAACAAGAAGAACCTAAGAAACAAGAAGAAGAGATTGTAATCAAAAGAAAAGAAGAATCTTGTCAACAAGTTCAAGGAATATGAACAAGTACAAAATCTCAACAAGATATTCCAGAAGCAGTGAACATCGAGACGGCAGAAATCAGAGAACTTTTTGCACCATACAACATTCCTGTGTGGTATAGTGGTATAGCCCTAGACAATGGTTCAAAGACAGATTCAGATGAATATGAATGGGGTCCAAATGTCTCATCTAGTATATCAAGTGAAGAAAGAAATGAAGAGAAAGCAACCATCACAAAAGAAGACTTTTTTATTACAAAACAAAAGATGGAGTTAGAAAGAAGACAAGAAGAACTCATAATCAAGAGAAAAGAGGCATGCACAAGACAGCAAAAGAAAGAGGATGACAAAGACAAAGAAATAACACCAGAAGAAGGAAAAACACATATAGATCAAGCATCTAGAAATATCAGATTTTTATCAAATAAAGAGAAAGATGTACCAAGGTATGGCAGAACCATAGAAGAACTAAGAGATAGTCAAGTAGAATTGACTATTAGTCCAGAAGAAACTGAGTTTGAAAGAAGAGAAAAACTGGCAAAATAATTCTTTATATCATGTGCACCAGTATGTCAACTTCAAAATGCAAATGAATTTATTGAAAATAATCAAGAAGGATCTTGCAGTACTAAAGATGTGTGTGTTGATATAATCCATTCGTTTAAGGGACAAACATCAGATGAAGATCCATTTGAGTATGAACCACAAAATGCTAATATTAATTTTGTTAAACCTAAATGGAGAATACTTGGGAGAGATAATCCTCAAGATAATTCTATCTATGGCATTACCTACCCTACTCCAAATTATCATCACTATGTCATGAATTTTGAAGCACCTAATGAAGACAATGATTATTACTTACCCCTTCTTCATCCTAAATTAATTGATTGGGATAATCTACAAAACCATGAATTAGATGTCTTTTCCAATGATCATGACTTTGTTGTCGAACACATAAGACCTAAGATATCTTCCAGTGTCGAATCAAGTAACGTTTCTTGCAGTCAGGAGAATGCCAAACTTTCCTGTCACAAAATTGAAATAAAACAAGGAAAGAGGCCTACTGTTGAAAACCATTTCATGGCAACACTAGATCAATCAGAAGGGAAAATAAAGGACGTATCTGACGGTGAAAACCTCTTAGAGGCGCCAGAAGATGGAAAGTTTGACATCCTCCCTGCGTATTTTCAGGAGAGATCTGCTATTCAAATAGAACCAATAGAAGCAATAAACATTGGAACATCAAAGGATCCCAAGATACTTAATTTTGCTTCCTCATTATCAGATAAAGAGAGGAAAGAATACATGGAACTCTTCAAACAAAGATAAATAAATTTTGCTTGGTCCTATGTTGACATGCTTGGACTTAATCCAGATCTTATAATGCATCATCTCAATATGGATTTAAAAGAAAAACCAGTTAAGAAAAAGCTAAGGAAGATGCATCCACACATTGCTCTTCTTGTAAAAGTTGAGCTAAAGAAACTATTAGAGGTGGGTTTCATAAGACCTATTGCCTATCCAGAATGGGTTTCAAGCATTGTACCAGTGTCAAAGCTGGATAAAAGCATAAGAGTCTACACCGATTTTAGA
This sequence comes from Cryptomeria japonica, assembly GCF_030272615.1. Taxonomy (NCBI): domain Eukaryota; kingdom Viridiplantae; phylum Streptophyta; class Pinopsida; order Cupressales; family Cupressaceae; genus Cryptomeria; species Cryptomeria japonica. Next base: position 88,631,612 of record NC_081408.1, read on the forward strand.
GATTTGAACAAAGCATGTCCCAAAGATGATTTCCCACTACCAAACATTCATATAATTGTGGACTTATCAATAGGGCATGAGATGTTTTCATTAATGGATGGCTTCTCAAGATACAATCAAATAAGAATCACCCCTAGAGATCAAGAAAAGACAGCATTCACATGTGCATGGGGTACTTATTGCTAGAATGTTATGTCATTTGGGATTAAGAATGCAAGAGTAACTTATCAAAGGGCCATGATGATAATTTTTCATGATATGATGCATACATTTATGGAAGACTATGTAGATGATATAGTTGCAAAATCTCATACAAGACAAAAACATTTGAAAATCTTAAGCAAGATCTTTGATAGGCTAGAAAGATATCAGTTGAGATTAAATCCAAAGAAACGTGCATTTGGAGTAACCTCTGGAAAACTTCTTGGGTACATTATATCAGCCCGTGGAATTGAAGTAGATCCTGAAAAAGGTAAAAGCCATCATGGAGATGGAGTCACCTAGGAACATAAGTCAATTGTGATCTTTACAAGGAAGATTGCAATCAATCAGAAGATTTGTCTCTCAATTAGCAGATAGATGTCATCCATTCACTCATCTTCTACATAAGAATGTTCCATTCAAATGGGATCAGAAATGTGAAGAATATTTTATGGAAATCAAAGAATATCTCATGAATCCTCTAGTACGGGTATCACCAATCAAAGAGAAGCCATTGTTGCTCTATATCTCGGTGACAAATGTATCATTAGGCACTCTATTAGCTCACAATGATGAAGAAGGAAAAGAAAGAGCAATGTATTACATCAGTAAAACACTTGTCGGGTATGAACTGAATTATACATCAATAGAGAAGACATTTCTAGTAGTTGTATTTGTAAATCAGAAGCTGCGATATTATATGCTGACTCATTCTGTGAAGTTAATAGCAAAGATAGATCCACTAAACTATTTGTTGAACAAGTCAACTTTGACAGGCAGATTAGCCAAATGGGTTATGATACTGAGTGAATATGATATAGAGTATGTTGATCAAAAATCTATCAAAAGACAGGTCATTGCTGATCAATTAGCTAAAGCTCCTTTACAAAATAACATACCATGGCACATTGAATTTCTTGATGTAGACATTCTGACAGTAAGTATAAAATTTTGGGAATTGTACTTTGATGGTTCTTATACACAATATGGATCAGGTGCAGGAATTTTATTCATCACACCTTAGGACATACAATTCCAGAATCATATAGATTGTGGTTTCCATGCACAAACAATACTGCAAAATATGAAGCATTGACTATTGGGCTCAAAAGGACTATTGAATGGAATATCAAGGAATTACATGTTTATGGTGATTCACAACTTATCATCAATAAAATAAATGATCATTACAAAACTAAGGATGACAAGCTCATGGCCTATAAAAAGTTGGTAGAAGAGTTTAAAGGGCAATTTGCAAAAATATCATTTACTCAAACCCCAAGAAATGAGAATAAACCAGAAGGTGTAATGGCTACACTAGCATCTCTCTTACAGAATCGAGAGAATCAACAACATTATGAATTCCTCATGGAAGATATCTTAACCCCTACCATTCAATCCCAACATACCTACATGATTTGTCAAATATAAGGAATTAGTCAATCCTTATACAACCAAACCTATCAATACTTAAAAGAGAATATCCTTCCTCATGACCTATCCCACAATTAAAGAAGAAATTTTATCCGCCGGTCATCCCGCTATACTATTATTGTTGATACCTTATATAGGTGAGGTCTAGATGGTACTTTATTGAGATGTCTTGAATAAGAAGAATCTAAGAAAGTTCTTAATGAAGTTCACACAGGTATTTGTGGCACACACTCAAGTGGATTAACACTGGCTAAGAAAATTCTTCGTATGGGTTACTATTGGCCTACATTGGAGGGAGTTTCAGTCACATATGCCAAAAAATGCAAATAATGTCAAATCCATGGGAATCTCATTCATGCACCAACACAAGAATTGTATCCTATGGCCGGATCATGGCCATTTTCTCAATGGGGCCTTGATTTCGTAGGAAAGATAAATCCTTCATCTTCTAATAGACATATGTTCATTTTGACTACTACTGAATATTTCACTAAATGGATTGAAGCAGTACCTCTAACAAAAGTGATAGGAAAACAAATATCATCATTCATCTTGAATTATATAATCTATCGCTATGAAGTTCCTATGACCATTATCACCGACAATGGACGACCGTTTAAGAATCAAGATGTGAAGGAACTATGTGAGCAATTTCATATCCAACATAGGTTTTCTACTCCATATTATACACAAGGAAATGGTCAAGATGAGGCATCAAACAAAATATCTTGAAAATCTTGAAGAAAACAATCAATAAAGCTGGAAAAGACTGGCACATTCAACTAAATCCTTCTCTTTGGGCATACTGAACCAGCATCCGCACACCAATGGGGGTAAATCCATATTTCTTAGTCTATGGATCAGAAGCCATATTACCAGTAGAAGTAGAGATACCTTCTCTATGAGTTTCCTTGAAAGGTCTTGTACCAGAGGAAGAAAAACAAGGCTCTAGACTCCAAGAACTTGAACTGATCCAGGAACGTCGCCAAAATGCAACAAATCATTTGAAAGTGTATGAATAGAGAATGGAAAGAAGTTATAATCACAGATTCAAGTCATGCATTTTTCAAACTAGAAATATAGTTCTAAGGAAGAATCCAAGAAATCAGCAAGACTGAGAAAAGAAGGGTAAATTTGAACCAAATTGGCTAGGATATTTTGTTATAATAGCAGCATATGGCTCAGGAGCATACAAGTTATCTACCCCCGAAGGTGATTGGTTTGATGAACCTATCAATTCCATCCATCTCAAAAAACTTCTATGCTTGAGATATAAAGTCCTGGAAAAAATCAATAAAAAGCATATAAAGTCCTGGAAAAAATCAATAAATAGCATATAAAGTCCTGAAGAAATTTGTAAAAATCAGAAAATTAGAAATCCATAAAAAGCATAAAATAGTTAAACAAAATAAAAATAAGAAGAAAAGGGAAAAATGCAATAAATTTAGATGGTGAAAACCTGGTAATTAGGCGCTCTCTAAAAAGTGAGTTCTTCCATCTATGAGATCACTTTGCGCACCTATCCACTCCATCCTATCGCATCTATCGTTTCCATCTATCTTAGCTTATCCATTCCATCTTTCACGTATGTTGCTCTAAACCATTGAGTATGCAGCTTACCAACAATTATCAATTTTTGACACACTTATCATAGTCATTGTCTTATATTTTATCAGAATCGATCAATTTGCATTTGTATCCCACCATGATATGGATCTTGATCAATTCTTACGTCCATAATTAATTTTTGTTTCTGCTGGGGGCAAAATCCTAATTCCTTTTTCTAAGGTGATCTTTTGAATCTTTGAAAATCTAAAACATTCAAAAAACTTAGAAAAACCAAAAACACCTAGGGTTTTTAAACAAATAGTGAGCAACAAAGCAGCGAAGATCAAGGCATTTCATGGCAACTGAAACATGAAACTCAAAAAATGAAGAGTCAACTAGCAAGTAATAAAGGATTATCCAAGATCATTCATCAAGATGATTAATTCAGTTAATGACCGTGAGAACATGTGAATGACATGTGAGATTCAATGTTTATATCTTGATTTTATTGCTAATAATTTACTCTATGCGACTCAAGGATGTCCATGACTAGAGAAGCTATGATGGGGCATGATTGTTTTTCTTTGATTATTGTTTTTGGTTAATCTCTTATTAAGGTATGTACTTGTCTCAGGATATGATCGGCAAAAGATCAAGGAGGACGTTCTGAGTCATGCATGAAAGGAGATAATCCTTGTCTATTCTGCAAGAAATACTCAGGTCAACTTGATTCATTATATCAAGTTGCTTGTATTAACTTGCTATATCAAAATCGATGTAAGAAATACTTAGGTCAGCTTGAATCATTATGTCAAGTTGCTTGTATTTTCTTACAACATTTTAAAGCTCAATGATGAAATCAAGAACTGTTACAAGATAACATATGAAGAATGGTAGTATCATTTTTAGTTAGATAATTTTAGATTAGCTCATTATTCATCTGTATTATAAGCATTCAATGTTAGCTGCATTATAAGCATTTCATTTCATTCAAAGATCAACAGTCATGAAGAAATATTGAGTATACTTGGAAAAACAAAAACAATTTGCATTTGATCATTATAGATGCATTCATTTTTTAGAATCATTTTAGTCATCATCTATTTCATTGCTTTAGTTTGCATTCAATTAAGTGCATTTCATTAATCATGTAATGTTTTATCATTATTATTTGCATTATCATTAATGATTCATTAAGATCATTTAGTTACATCTTTGCACTTAGATTCATAATCATTATAAGAATTACATATAAAAATAAAAAAAACATTTGAAAAAAATATTGCATAGTCATTCATTTTCATTCCCATATAGATCATTGCATTTGCATCATTTAAGTTAGTAATCATTTTCAGTTGCATCCAAGGTCATCAAAATCAAAAATCAAAAACATTTATCATTGCATCATCATATAAAACATCATCATAATAAATAAATAAAAAGATCATAACATCATCCATCTAATCAGTAAATCCATATAATCAATGCATATAGATCATCGTAAAATAGAGTAACATGCATAATAAAGATCATCATCATATAGAGTCCATGTTTGCATATAGATCATCATAAAACAATAAAAGTCCAAGTATACAATGATATCAGATCAAAAGTACAAATGCCACATCAATACGAAGTCAAGTCAAGGTTGTCTTGTACCACTAGGGTCAGTGCAAGAAGATGAGTCCACTTTTTGGTCAAAAAGTGGAAGTGTTTTCCCTATTTTTTAGATTTTGCCTCATTTGAGATTAAATTTTGAAACACTTAGATATTGAATCTTGGAAAAATTAATAGAAAAGATATCCCTCTAAGTGTACTTTCCAAATATGTAATTTATTTTAATACCCACATAATAAAAAATAAATTTTTGAATGGAGTTCTAAAAACTATGTTTTAAAAATGCCTATTTCAGGACCATACCATGCATGTGTATGACCCACACTTTTTGACACAATTAAAATTCTTTTATCAAACCGTTTTGGGAAATGGTTTGTAACACACTGAAGATTGATGAGCATATTTTTATGTATTTTGTTTTCTAATATTTTTTTTTAATTAATTTTTTAATGGCCGTAATTATCTTTTTAAAAATTTGACGTGTACGACCCACATAATTTGACGTAAACTTAACATTTTTTATTTTTTTTTAAATAGAAAAGAATTTTGTGTAGATTGATGACATATAATTTTTTTTTCAAAATTCATTAAAATAAAAAAAGTTATTAAATTAACAAAATTAGTTAATATTTAAAACTTATGGATCCGATTTAGTATAAATTAAATGAAAAATAGTTAAATTAATCAATTTTTAAATAAATTTACATATTTAGAATCTAGACAGTATAATATTAAATGGGTTTTAATTTCGTATAAAAATTCTCAGATTAGAGGCACATAAACTATTTCAGAAGTTCATATTCTAGAGGCACGTAATTTGTTTACTATTGATAGCAATGTGCTAGATAATATTAATGGGTTAGTTTCTTGGAGACAAATCAGAACACATGCGAACAGAGTTATAAGTGTAGACACCTAAAATTGTCATGTCTAATTAAATAAATATTTTATTTATTTAATTACTTTAGCTTAATACTTCTATTAATTAAATAAATCTTTATTTTTTTAATTAATTTATTTATCCTCTTCTAGCCTTATTTCTCATTTAAATAAATACATTTATTTATTTAAATTATCCTTTTCCTGAATTAAATAAATATCTTATTTATTTAATTGGTCCCACTTCTTCTATTAATTAAATGAATCTTTATTTATTTAATTAATTCATTAACCTTTTCCACCCATGACACATGTCATTCATCTCTTAATTCATACACTACCTACCCTCTTATTATTTTATTATTTTCTTTACCTACCCTCTAATCATAGCCAACCTCTTTTACACCTCTCAATCTTATCCCTCCATTTCTTATAGTGTCTTCTATATAAGGAGATGCTTCCTTCATTATCAGACCCCCCCTGACTACTTGATTAATTGACTACACTACGCTTTACACTTTCATATGCGATCCTACTTGTAACCACATTTCGTTCTTTGTATGAGCTCTTATGCACATAAAATCTGAGAGTAAATATATCAAGCAAGATCAATGGAGATAGGAAGAATGGAGATTCAAACCCTATTGGACATGTGATGGTACAATCTTTGTGATTTCATTTGATTTGCATTGTTTTTGGTAATCTTCATATGTTATGGTGGATCTTTGTTGTTGTTAGGCTAGGGTTTTATGGTTGAATCCATTTAGTCTTTCAATATTGTTATTATTTTTGTATCCATTTTCACCATAAAAATTTTGGCACACCCAGTGGGACTCTTGTCCCTTTGCATTTAACATCCTTGTTGCAGATTTTGTGTCTTGAAGTTGCAAATTTGACATTTTTCGACAGCATTTTGATATTTTCGCGTCTGCATACTTTCGGATCGCGTTTTTGGTGTTTTGTCACGTCTGTGCACTTTCGGATCACATTTGTTATTTTCTGCCTCATCTACGTCTGCGACACTATTTCATCTTTTTTTTTTGCAGATTTCAAAAATCGCGTCTGTGATCTCCAGTCGCGTCTGTGGGGTTTGGAGGCGCATCTGCATCCAAAAGCCACGTCTATGTTACGGAGTCACATCTGTGTCTCAAAGCCACGTCTGTGTATTGTACTCGCGTATGTGCACACTGATTTCATTTTTAGGGGTTTTTCATTGATTCAGTTTTTAATCATTTGGTTTTTCAGATCTAGTTTATTTTGAGCTAACATCTTCAGATCTAGCTAACGAAATTGGTGTAGCTTGTCTTGAAAGCAAAAATAATTTTGTCCAAGGCCCCTATTTTCACAAAGTCTTTTGGATCTAAAATTTACCTAACTTGTGTGCTTGCAGGAAGGGGTGATTATTTCAAACAATCCAAACTACTAATAAATCTTTGTTGTAGGTCCTTGGCAAGGGTTTTTGGATTTTTATTGTGTGCCTTGCTTTCATAGACTAGCAAACACTTGCACTAAAATTGAACCATTGTCTTTTGTGTCTTGAGCAATAGGCTCTTTTTATTTAATCTTTAGAGGGCCTATCTTCCCATGTGGTCATTAGGACTACTAGTGAGAAGAGAACGACCCAAGTGGTAGCAAAAGAAAAGCCATCTTCTTCCAAACCACTATAAATAACTGTATCCATGGTGAAAACTATAGATAACGTGTGCTGATTAGTTTGTACTGACACTATGTCTCCCCATAAACCCATTTGATCAAATTTATTTGATCATTTGTAGGGCGTAACCCCTACCAGCTCGGAGCCTTTTGTATTTATAGAGCTGAAAGTGCCACATGTATGGCCACACGAGTGGATGCCCTTACTAGAACATTTTTGTTTTAGAAGCCCGAATCCTTCTAGTTGTTGAGGCAAGAGGTCAGACCTCTGGTAGCAGCCCACACACATATGGTTCTTAGTGGAGATACAAAGTTCGCCACAAGGAGTTTTTGTGTGGACTGATGTTTGGCTGCCCCGAGAAGTGAGTGTCGAGGGTGGAGCTAGTGGGGTCAAGCATCTAAGTATCCGCTCTGAATAGCATAGCCTCGGGAGTAAAACCCCATGTGGGATCAACAACTATTGTCTTGGCCAGCCATAAGAATTGTGCTTGACTTATTTTAAACATTCAAACATTCAAGACCAAATAGAAAAACATTGTGTCTTTTGTGTCTTCAAGTGTATGCAAAACAATTTTACATCAAACAACACACTTTTCTTTGAGTCATTTTTGTCTAAACACTTGCAAACATTGATTCCTCATCAACACTGTGTCATCTTGTCACAGAAAAATAGTCAAACATTCAGATTTGGTCACAAAGCAGCTTCACAGATTGGAAAAATTGCACAAATTTTGCAGAAATGCGTCTGTGTTTGACATAATAGCGTCTGTGTTGTATAACTGCGTCTGTGTTCTCATAATCAACATTGCATTTACAAAATCTCAGAAACGCATCTATGTTAAACAGAACCATGTATGTGTCAGGAAATTGCATCTGTGCAGTATACAGGTGCATTTGTGTTCAGAATTGAAAAAAATTTACAGTCCAGCAAACAAACACAGTCAGTTTCAGAACTCTTGAGCTTCTTAGGTTATTTCTCTAGGTTTTCATCCAGCATTCAACCTATTTTTGGGTCTCACAAAGTCCATCATTTCTTTACACCTTACATTACATTCACATTTGTCTAAACTTGAGTCAAAAGGTCACTTGCTTGTCCTCATCATACTTTGTCAACACACTACATACAACAACATTTTGCTAAGTGGTCCCTCATCAAGGTCTATCACCTTTGGGACTCATTTGGTCTTACTTAGAGTCAAGGTCAACTTACCTCATCAAGAGAAACTATCCTCTCTTTGGATGCCACACCTACTCTACTACATACATACTTGGTCTTACACTTTGGACATTGCAAGTACACCTCAGATTCATTTACATTCCATCCAACTCTTGGTCTTCCATACTCTTTCCATTTTCATCTAGTCTCACACATCTTGGTCAATACCTAGTTCATGGTTGAAACCTATTCCCAAAAATCTAGGAGAGAAACTAAAGAGGCTCAAGAATCCGCAAACATGAGTTCCTATGAGTATGACAATGATATCTTTTTCAATTCTGATCATACTACATTACCTGACATGGATGCCTATAGAAACATTCTGAATCTTGAGAACATGGATACTATAAACAACAATGATACACACAATGACAATATGGACAACTTCTCCGTACATTAAGCAGAAGTGGAAGACACCATTATGAATCCCCACTTCAATCGATTGGTTGAGGAAATAATGAGGAGAGATAGACAATATTTTCTATAAGTGATGGCACAAAATGGAACCAAGATCCCTCGTGATTTTGACATGTCTCAAATAATGGAAAATTGACCTTTGCAACAAACTCACTCCAACATGGATCAAAGGAGGCCTAATAATGGAGGCAATAGAGGACCACATCTGTGCCTGAATCACCATCATCTTTGTTTCAAAAACCAGAGGTCCCACATACACATGGTCAAGCATATGATACTGACTTCGCAGACCATTATGGAAGTCTTATGCAGAAAAATATGCTCAATCACATACCAATGCTAAGGAACAACCACCAAAGAAATTGGATATTCAAAGGCATGCTCAAAATTTGGACACAAGGAAACCCCGTGTCAAATTTGGGGGCAACACACTAGAACAAACTCATGACATGCCTATAGAGTATGGTATACATGGACAAAGCATATATTTCGTTCCTCAACATGATTCTATACCAAGTGGTCCATATACACAGCATCATTATATACCTCATCCATATGAACATGTGTATGATCATTATCATCCATATATGCAACATACTCCTCCTCCAATTGGTGCCTCAAGCATGGGGTATGGTCCAAGAAGTCGATCTCCACCTAAGAAAAATTTGGAGCAACAAATTAGGGACTTACAAAAGAAAATGGAGGACATAAATACACCAAAGCCAACTTACACAATGAGAGACATATGTCCCTATCCATTTGACAAGAGCATTCCAATGCCTCCATTTCCTACACACTTTGTGACACCTAAGTTTGATAAGTATAGAGGAAAAGGGGATCCTAAGGCACACATAAGACAGTTTTTCACAACCTGCATTGAGGTAGCAGCAGAAGAGACATATTTGATGAGATTATTCCCACAGAGATTAGGTGATCAAGCTATGGAATGGTTCTCCCAACTTCCACCTAGTATTAAGTCATGGAGTGACTTAGCTGAGGCATTTATTCAACATTTCTCCTACAACATAGAGACAGACATATCAGTCACTACTTTTTGCAACACCAAGCAAAAAGATGGAGGGTTTTTTTCATCATTTTTACAAAGATGGAGAAATCTAGCTAGCAGATGCTCTTGTGAAATTCCACAAAAACAAATGGTAGAAATGTTCACCCAAAATGTTAACAAGGACATTGGCTATGATCTAAGGAAAGCTTGTTTGTCCACCTTCAAGGACATCATTGAAAAAGGCTTAGCGACAGAAAAGGTCCTAATTGAACAAGGAGTCATTAAGATATTCAAGGAAAACAAAGATGACTTTAAAGGAAAAGACAAGCCAAGATTTTGGAATAAAAACAAGAACACAGTCAATGATGGTGTTGTTGATGCCAATACGGTATGACCAAAAATCTTTTTTTCTGGATCAAGTTCTACAAACAATCAAGTGAATACTCAAACAACTTCTAGATCACGAAGGAAGTATGCCCCATTGGGAGAACCACTTGAGTCAATCTTCAAGAAGCTAGTGGCAAACAAAGTAATCACAATTCCAGATTTTCCTCCATATGAACCAAAGGTCAAACCAAATTGGTGGAATGATGATGAATATTGTGAATTTCATAAGAGCAAGGGTCATAAGATAGGAAATTGTCATCGACTAAAGAACATCATACAAGATCTCATTGATAGAGGTGACATTGAGATTGAAGGAAACTTATCCAATCAAGAACATGAGATGTTTAAGGAACCATTCCCAAAGCATGACAAGGGAAAAGTTGCAGCCACAGATGACCAGACCAACTATACTAGAGCATCTTATAACTATGATTCAACTATCAATCACATCTTGATGGACAATTATGTCTCTACTATCATCATCAAGGACAAAATGCCTGAAAATTCTACCCAAAGACCCAAGATTGTCCTAAAAGGAATTAGATCTTCTTCCGAACCTTCCTTTGAATGTCATGTTACAACCTGTCGAGGTAAATTCACTTTGCAAGGTGCTCCAGCCAAAAACACCGCTTCCTCATCAACCAATCCTGAGTACAATCTTGTAGAACGGTTAGGGAAGACACCCACACTCATCTCCATCCTTGAGCTCTTACGCATATCTCCCGCATGTAAAGCCATTCTTGACAAAATCTTAAGAGACACTGTCATTCCTACTGATTTGAACGTGGACCAGTTTCAAGCCATGGTGGGATACCTTTCCATTCCACACTCTCTTACATTCACAGAAGCTGATGATGCCTCCGTAAGTCAGCCACATAATGCACCATTACACATTGAAGCCTTCATACACAAAAATCAAATAAAACGAGTCCTAATAGATGGAGGAGCAAGTCTAAACATATGTACATTAAGCACTATTAAACAATTGGGATATTCTGATAAAGCTGTGAATTCTACAAACAAAATCACCATCAAGGCATATGATGATGAAGAGCGTTCATCCAAAGGCACAGTCACCTTGCCTCTCAGAGTTGGGCCAGTTACGAAGGATGTGGTTTGTCAAGTCCTAGACCTAGATCTCACATACAACATATTGCTAGGACGTCCTTGGATTCATGAAATGAGGGTAGTCCCATCTACATATCACCAATGCATTAAGTTTCCTCACAATGGAGTTGAGATAATAGTTAATGGTGATCCTAATCCGTTCATATACTGCAATAACTTGAGACCAAAAACTGAGACCATCATTCCTAGCAATCGCGAAGCTGTTCCTTCTTTAGCATACATTGATCCTGAGTCATTACAACCTTCAACATCAAAACAAGGTGAGCTTAAAGGTAAATTTCAGGACAAGGGCATGGGTGAATACATTTTAAATCAGACCATGTACTTACAACAAGTCATGAGTTCACCAAAAGAATATGGAAGACCACATCCTAATAAACAGGTATCTATCATTGTACTCAAATAGGACCCTACTATCTTTAAAAGATGGGGTGAACTAGAAGAGGAAGACTTATACAAAATGCTTTACAAAGACCTTGAAGATGATACACAAGATCACATCAGTATACCATGTGAGAAGTATGGCAAAGGGTTCAAGATTCTACAAAAATTTGTATATGATGGCAAAAGCCCTCTTGGGTTAAGAAAGGAAGGCATCATTGAACCTTTACAACCTGAAATGACATTCAAAAAGGAATGCTCGAAGGGACTTGGTTTCATGACTTCCAAGGTACACACTCAAAGGACAGAAGAAGCATTACAAATCAAAGCTACCAAAATTCAACAAGAGAATCGCTATTCCATAGACTCCAATCAATGGGAATGGGGTTCAGAAAAATCCTCTAGTGACTATGAGCTTGCTAAGACATTCAGAGAACCAAGTGAACCAACAGAAGGTGAGGAATTTTATGAAAAATTCAAAGTTGGTCAAGAAACAACCCTTGAGGATTCTGCACAGTCCTTGTCTCTAGGTCCTAGGTTGAAATCACATAGAATGAGAACACCTATCCCAGAATGCACTACTAGTGATGATAATTTGGATTCATTCACGATTGAGACTGATGAGGAGAGTACCAACAATGACCTCAATAACTACCTCGACATACCTGAATATAACTACATCTTCACTCTTAGCCCCACTAACTTTGAAAACATTAAAGACCTTCCCCTTGTCCACCACCAACTTATTGACTAGGATCATGAAGGACCTGCACAGTTTGACACATTACAAAATGATGAAGCTTTTATTGACTATCTTGGCATACGAGATGATCTTCCCCCTGGGGACCATAAAGCGGGATACACTATAGAACTCAATAGCGTGGCATATTTCGGTGAGGGTGTCAAGCCTTCTAGTCGCAAAAATATAAAAATAAAAACAAACCAAGGGTCTTATGGTGAAACCACACTGTGGTGCTGTCTAACCCCAAAAAAGTAAAAAGATAGGACATATCTGAGGGCGAAAACCTCTCTGAGGCACCTGGAGATGGAAGGCTCGACATTCTCCCAACATCATATGAAGAAAAGTCATCCATGTTGGTAGAGGAGACTATCAAAACAAACATTGGTATAGAAGAGGTTCCACACAACATATTCCTGGCTCAATCTTTGACAGAGTCAGAAAGGTCAAAATTCATAAGTTTCTTCACAGAACAACAAATCAACTTTGCATGGTCATATGCTGATATGCCTGGATTGGATCCAGATTTGGTAATGCATCATTTGACAGTTAAGCCGGGGGCAAAACCAGTGAAACAGAAATTAAGAAAGATGCATCCACAAGTCGCATTATTGGTCAAAGCAGAGCTTGAAAAATTATTGGATGTCGGATTCATACGCCCAATTGATTATCCTGAATGGATCTCCAACTTAGTGCCTGTCAGTAAACCAGATCATAGCATCAGAATATGTACAGATTTCAGAGACATCAACAAAGCTTGTCCTAAGGATGACTTCCCATTACCAAACATAGATTTGATTGTAGATCTCACAACAGGTCATGAAATGTCATCGTTGATGGATGGATTCTCTGTTTATAATCAAATAAAGATCACGTCTGAGGACCAACACAAAACATCATTCACTTGTCCTTGGGGAACTTTCTGTTGGAATGTCATGCCCTTTGGGCTAAAAAATGCAGGCACTACATATCAAAGAGCCATGACTACTATCTTTCATGATCTAATGCACCTTACTGTGGAAGATTATGTGGACTACCTATTGGGCAAATTAGTAGATAGAGATACACATTTGGACATACTTTCAGTCGCCTTTGATCGGTTGGAAAAATACAAAGTAAGATTAAACCCCAAGAAACGTGTCTTTGGAGTAACCTCCGGGAAGCTCGTAGGATTCATTGTATCAAAAAGAGGAATCGAAGTTGATCTAGCAAAAGTCAAAGCCATCCTAGAGATGCAACCACCAAGAAATATCAGTCAACTTCGGTCTTTACAAGGGAGACTTCAGTCCATATGAAGATTCATAGCACAACTTGCAGATAAATGTAATCCCTTTCAGCGCTTGCTACATAAAAACATCAAATTCCAATGGGATGATAACTATCAACAGGCTTTCCAGATACTCAAAGATTATCTTCTGAATCCACCAATTTTGATGCCACCAGTTCCAGATCAGCCTCTGTTACTATACATATCAGCTACTCCAATAGCACTGGGGGCACTCTTAGCACAACAAGTTGCTGAGGGCAAAGAAAAGGCAGTATACTATATCAGTCGCACATTGGTGGGATATGAGATAAACTACACACCAATTGAGCATGCATGTCTCACTATGGTCTTTGCTTAGCAGAAATTATGACATTACATCCTAACTCATAAGACTAAGTTGGTTGCAAGGATCGATCCATTGAAATACCTTCTCAATAAAGCAACACTTACTGGGCAACTAGCCAAATGGGTAATGATCCTGAGTGAATTTGACATCGAATATGTGGATAGAAAAGAAATAAAAGGACAAGCTATCGCAAATCAGTTAGCAGATGCTCCCATGATAGATGATGTTCCTCTAATTTTAGAATTTCCAGATGAATCCATTTTAACAGTGTTACATGCAAAATCATGGCAATTATACTTTGACGTCTCATACACAGAACATGGGGTAGGAGCTGGCATCCTCTTCATAACTCCTCAAGGGGATTCTATACCAAAATCATATCAATTATCATTTCCCTGCACTAATAATATAGCAGAATATGAGGCATTGACAATTGGACTATGAATTGCGGTTCAGTGGAAGATCCAGGAACTTCGTGTTTTTGGGGACTCTCAACTTGTAATTCATCAAGAAACTTATAATTACCAAACAAAGGATGAGAAATTAATGCCTTACAAAAGAATGGTGGATGACCTGAAACAACATTTCACGAAGATAGACTTTGAGCAGATACCAAGAGAGAAGAATCGAGCTGCAGATGCCATGGCTACAATTGCTTCGCTGATCGATCTACCTCCGAATGAAACCCGCTATGAGTTCTTGGTGGATAACCTTTTGGTTCCCTCATATGAAATCACTCCTACTGAGATGATATGTGTTGTTGGTCCTGAGTCCCAATTATATGGTTCCATTTTCACATACCTTCGTGACAATACCCTACCTCCTGACCTATCCAATAACCAATGTCGCACTTTCATTCCCCAATCTTCTCAATACATCATTTTAGCCGATGTCCTATACCATCGAGGTCTAGATGGCACTCTTCTTAGATGTTTAGAAAGCGACAAACCTTAGATTACATTACATGAATTACATGAAGGGATATGTGGTCCACATTCTAGTGGTCCTACCTTAGCCAAGAAACTCATCAAGACTGGATATTACTGGTCCAATATGGAAAAAGACTCATATAAGTTTATCAAGAAGTGTAAGCAATGTCAACTTCATGGAGACCTCATTCATGCACCAGCGCAAGAACTTCAACCAATTACAACTCCTTGGCCCTTTTGTCAGTGGGGACTCGATCTCATAGGCAAGATTCGCCCTCCATCCTCCAACGGTCATAAATTCATTATCACTACCACAAAGTATTTCACAAAATGGATCGAAGCCTTGCCTCTCATGCAAGTCACTAGAAAACAGATTGCTACGTTCATTCTCAACTATATCATTTGTCGATACGGTATTCCTGTTTCCATTATCACAGATAATGGGCATCCCTTCAAAAATCAAGATGTTCATGAACTCTATGACCGCTTCCATATTTCCCATCATTTCTCCACACCATATTACCCCCAAGGTAATGGTCAAGTTGAGGCATCTAATAAAACAATCCTTAAAATCTTAAAAAAGATAGTCGACGATGCTGGCCATAATTGGCATATCCAACTTAATCCTGCACTTTGGGCCTACCGCACAAGTGTCTGCACACCTACAAGGGCTACACCCTATTCACTTGTCTACGATGCTGAAGCCATCTTACCTATTGAGGTCGAGCTACCCTCTTTACGAGTCTCTTTGCAAAGCATTATCAGTGATGAAGACTATAAGGTCTCTCGCTTACAAGAACTTGAACTATTGGATGAACGAAGACAAACTACTTTTAATCATCTCAAGGCTTATCAACAATGAATGAGTCATAGCTACAATCACAGAGTCAAGCCTCACACATTTGAGGTAGGTGATTTGGTTCTTAGAGAAAACCCAAAAAATCAGCAAGACAGAGAGAAGAAGGGCAAGTTCGAGCCAAACTGGCTTGGTCCTTACATCATTACAGTATCCTATGGATCTGGGGCATATCAACTCTCAACTACAAAGGGTGAACCTTTGGAGGATCCTATCAACAGCATGCATCTTCACAAGTTTTACACATAGCTCTTCAGAGTATCCCAATGTCAAAAATACAAAAAAATTCAAAATTTTCAAAAATACAAAAAAATCATAAAAAAACATAAAAATCGTTACTTGGTGAAAACCTGGCAAACAAGCGCCTTGTGACCACAAAAAAATAAAAAATAAAATAAAAAAAGTAAAGAAAAACATTTTGTCCAATGGTGAAAACCACTTTGGTGGCACCCTGGGCAGGTACCATGGTGAAAACTGGGTCACCAGCACCATGTGTAGAGACATTGCTCCTCCCTCTTTCAGGATTCACTTGCATCCTTCACTTTGTACACACTCACATCCTATCCATCCATAATAAACTAACACATTCCCATCATTGTTGGTAATTGATCTACCCAAGATTGATTCGCCATTCATAATAAACCTCCCTTTTCACCCCTTTCCAATCATAATAAATTAGCTCCTATTTGTGGCTAAGGCAAATCCTACGTCTAGTGATGGGTGTGGAACTGAGAACATCACATGTTTCGAGGAGTACAGTTTCTTCCAGTTTTCTTCAGTCTATTCATGCACAATCCACAATAAAGCAACATTTGCATCGCTAATCCGCAATAAAGTTCCATCTTCTCCGCAAGAAAGTATTGGTTTCATGGATTCAGTCAGTTTTAGATGAGACACAACAGCAACAATGGGCTTCAACAAATCAAATCTTTTGACAGATTCAGACAACATTATGGTTTAGTGCTATCTATCCTTTTTGTGAAAGTAAACATTGTGACCATAATCAAATAAGACTTATACAAGTGACAAGAGACACTAAACTTGAGGACTACAGTGGATGTTGGTGTCGAGTCTTGGTTTTCTTTTGATTTTATCTTTTAGGTGACATGTCTTTTAGCTTTTCTAGGATGTCTGCAACTAGAGATTCTATCTCCAGGATGTCTTTGACTAGAAAGGTGTGGATGGGGTATCATCACCTATTTTTCTTTTGTTGTCTATGGATTGTCTCTTAGTAATGCTATGACTTGTCCAAGGATATGAGGACACTGTGAGTCTAGTATGAACTGGTGCATTCCTTGTTTGTGACTATCTTATCTCCATGCAAATGGGTACAATGACTTTCTGGGTCAAACATATGCCTTGATTGTCATAACCTACTTGCCATAATAAAGCTCAATTATAATAACGCATAAGAAGCTCTTTCACTTTCATATCTTCTATCTTCCATCCCCCGTTCTTGATTGACTTGCATTGTCCTTCCTGAGTTTGTGTAGCCGGCTATCACATGACTGAGTATAATGACACACCAAAAAAAAAAACATTTGCATTTCATGTAGTTTCACCTGCATTAACACATATAAGCATTTCATGCATACATATAGATATCACAATTGCATCACATCCTGCACACAACACATATTAGCACATTTACATCCTCATCATGTAAATAATCATTTGCATTATCATATTCATTTGCATTTCATACATTCACATTTATATTTGCATAACATATAAAACATAAAATAACAAAAAATATTGCATTTCCTCATGTATATATTTGCATCCATGTCATAAGCATCACATAACACATACATCATTAAACATATCATCACATAGGTACACATGCATATAGCTGCCACAAAGATGAATCATCTCATATATATAAAGTGTCATGATACAATATGATCACCGAAGGTGTCTACATCATCATACAAAAATGGTACAATATTGATACATAGGGAGCCCTCTATGGCTATGATGAACTCCCTCCCTCAGAGCTACCTGGCCTCGACGGAGTCTAAGCCCTAGAAGGACCTGCCCCAGGATCATCTCTCCTGCCCCCCCTATCTGGTGGTGGTGGAGGACCCATAACCCCACCGTTGGATGCCTGTCACCTCTGGCTCCCTCCGTAGTCATCGCTATCCATGATGGTCTGTAGAAGCTCCTCGCCTGCTGCTCTAGTGGCACTGCCCCGTACTATAGGTCACACCAATAACCTATCTCCTCCCCTGCCCATAGAACATAGGCATATCCAGCCCCTATATCCTCTGTTGCCTGCCTCCCAGCCCTCAGTGTTGTCTCAGCCTCAGTATAGCGCTGGATAGTCTGATCCCACTCATGCTCTGTCTCCCTTAGTCGCCTCCTAAGCCTAGTGGTCTCCCTCTCCAGGTCCTGAATCTCATCTGCCTATCCCTAGCAGATCTCCCTCAGCTCAACCAACTCATCCTCCTCCACCTCGGCCCCCTGTGCCTCTACCTATGGCTCCCCCTGTACTGGTGCATGTGCCTGTACCTATACCTGCCTCTGTCCCTATCCCTGCACCTATCTAGGACCCTATGCTGCTGGCACCTGTAGTGGCAATCCACCCCGACCCCTCACCACCCGAGCTTATCTCTCCTCCCCACCCTCTCTATGGAGCTACCCTCTTCTCTCCAATAAAACCCTACCTCCTCCGTCGGCCTCTCCCCCCACCATCTCCATCATCATCCTCATCCCCACCACCATCTCCCTCTACAAGCTCCCCTGGGTCTGTCAGTCATGGAAAGGGATGCTCAGCCCAATATATCGTGTACTCTTCATCCATGCCTGCATCCTCAATATCTGACCACATGTCCCATGGCATCGGCACCATCTCTGCTAGCTACGTCACGACCTGATCATATGACAATAGTGGCCCAAAGTGTACCTGATCCCTAACTATCCGAGCATACATCCTGGAACCCCATGGCATCCGCTGAATACGGCCAAACAACCTACATACTCTATCAATCAGCTGTCTCTCCAAAACATAGGGCATCTGCCCAATCAAATATCTACTCCGGAAGGTATACGAGAGATCCACTGTGTCCTCCTCCCATTGCTCACACCCAAGGTATGACCTCCATATCACAGTGTCGATCTCATCTAGGACTCGATGCCAATGCTCCAACCTGCCAATCCATGGTTGTGAAGTAATCATGTCATACAGATGAACAAAGTTGCTTCCATGACCCTTGCCTCTAAAATGTATCAGTCGGGTAACTGGTAGATGCTCATAGGCCCATACCTGCAGAAATGTAACTCTGAAGCCCAATCCTACAGATCCATGATACACAAACTGATGCAGCTCATAGTACAAGTGTGCCAACACACACGGTCCCTAGGCATATCTGGTGTGTTGTGTAACCAGTGTCTCCAAGGTGCTCGCCCAGCCCACAGCCAACCCTCGTGTCACCCTATCTGGACACAAGAACCCACTAATCACTCCCCCTAGCACTACTGGTAGTGCTAGTCCTCTCACTATCATCGTGTCCCATGCCACGTGTCCAGCCCTCATCTCTAGTCTGGGATCCTGAAACACTCATCTTAGGGCCTCCCTATCTCCCTCTCAATCATAAGGAATCAACTCCCCATTGATCAGTACCCGTAGTATCCTGTACACATCCTCCAAGGTGATTGTCATCTCACCCATCAGCAAACGGCAAGTGCACATCTCGGAGTGCCATCTCTTAGCTAGTGCAGTCAGCAAACCCATGTTCGCCCGAAACTTAGCCACATACATAATGTATCGCAAACCCATGCCCTCAATGGTAGCTCTGTCCTCGAATGTCAACTCTAGTCGCAACCTCTGAGTCGACGGGAATCTCTCTCGCGACTCCAGCATAGGCAAATACTCCCGCAATCAAGCAAATCAATCATGTCAGTCATAGTGGCATTCACTGTTCATCACAAAATGCTACTTTTTATCTGAATGCATATGGTACTCTATCCTAGTGACACTCACTATTCATCACAAAGTGTTGCTTCTATCCTAGTGGTACTCCCTGTTCATCACAAAGTACTACATGTTTTGCACTCCCTATTCATCACAAAGTGTTGCTCACATTTGCACTCCCTGTTCATCACAAAGTGCTGCTCACATTTGCACTCACTGTTCATCACAAAGTGCTGCTCATATTTTTAGTACTCCCTATTCATCACAAAGTACTATGTCTTGGTACTCACTGTTCATCACAAAGTGCCTTGATCTATCCTATACTAGGGCCTCTACTTGAGTGAATCCTCTTGAGTAGTTTCCTAATTGGCAACGTATGTTCTATCACAGAATTGTCAATCCTAGCCCTATTTGCTATCATGTCTTCCCTAGAGGACCTACTTGAGTGTATCCTCTCAGTAGCTTATCCAATCAATAGTGTATGTTCATCACAGAACTGTCGATTTGACCTAGAAGACACAAATTCACATTTTTGACACCAACGCGCTTTCATGACATAAACACGCTTAGGGACTGCATAAACGCGGCTGTTCTGCACAGACGTGCCTATGCTCTTCACAAACGTGCCTGTCTTGCATAAATGTGCCTATCTAGCACAAACACGCCTGCACAGTGCAAATGTGATCGCATCCTGCACATACGCCTTTTTCGACACAGACACGCCTGGAACAAACACAAACGCGCCTAGCTAGCATAGACGCACCTGGCACCAGCATAGACGTGCCTACATGTTTTTGACATTTGTTTAAAAGCACATTTATTGCACTACCTAGCATGCATTAATGACAATATTTATTGCAACAAAGTACAAAGAGGTTTTGAAGTACTCACCGGCTCTCCTGCGTCTGCTGGCATCTGATATCGGCGAACGCGATCGAATCTATGAACCAATGCCACCACTGCTGACTGTTGTTGCTCTATCTTGCTCTTTACTCTGATCTTGTGGATGTGTGGATGACAATGAGGATGTTTTCCCCTCATGGTCTATTTATAGACTGCCCTAGCCCTAGCCCTAGCCCTCATCTCCGGAGTCAGTCTTCTTTATCCCGTGACTCTGTCACTCTATCTAGTCAATCCATTCTAGCCTTTCTTTCTTATTGAGAGATTGTCTGCGATCTTTTAAGACATTTCCATCCAATCTCTTGAGGGGGCATATCATTCCTATCTTGGGGCAACTTTGTATCAGTTCATAGTATCTTCTTTGAAACAACGCGACAAGCCACATTGTCTCAAAGAGGGGCAAAATGTAGACACCTAAAATTGTCATGTCTAATTAAATAAATATTATTTATTTAATTACTTTAGCTTAGTTCTTCTATTAATTAAATAAATCTTTATTTATTTAATTAATTCATTTATCCTCTTCTAGCCTTATTTCTCATTTAAATAAATACATTTATTTATTTAAATTATCCTTTTCCTGAATTAAATAAATATCTTATTTATTTAATTGGTCCAACTTCTTCTATTAATTAAATGAATCTTTATTTATTTAATTAATTCATTAACCTTTTCCACCCATGACACATGTCATTCATCTCTTAATTCATACACTACCTACCCTCTTATTATTTTATTATTTTCTTTACCTACCCTCTAATCATAGCTGACCTCTTTTACACCTCTCAATCTTATCCCTCCATTTCTTATAGTGTCTTCTATATAAGGAGATGCTTCCTTCATTATCAGACCCCCCCTAACTACTTGATTAATTGACTACACTACGCTTTACACTTTCATATGCGATCCTACTTGCAACCACATTCCATTCTTTGTTGAGCTCTTGTGCACATAAAATCTAAGAGCAAATATATCAAGCAAGATCAATAGAGATAGGAAGAATGGAGATTCAAACCCTATTGGACATGTGATGGTACAATCTTTGTGATTTCATTTGATTTGCATTGTCTTAGGTAATCTTCCTATGTTATGGTGGATCTTTGTTGTTGTTAGGCTAGGGTTTTGTAGTTGAATCCATTTAGTCTTTCAATATTGTTATTATTATTTTATCATTTTTCACCATAAACAATAAGGACTGCTATAGTTGACAAAATGATTGTTAGTAAAAGAATGTTAAGTGATATAAGTGGGTATTTGAAATTACATCATAGAACCTTGTCAAGAGGGGCCAAAAGAAGAGATACAATTGAAATTGATCCACTAAACCATTGTTGGAGTTTTAGTGGTAGACTTCAAAGGTCGGACATGAAATTAAATGATGAAACTAAACAATTAATTGCAAAATTTTGGCATGATAACACTAGAGTTTCATCAAATGCTAGAGATGTTTTAAAGTTAAGGATGGGATCAGAAATTTGTGATCCTCATCCAAAACATCTTCTTGGCATGACTCAAACTGAATTCTTTAAAAAAATTAGTGATGAATCTGTGTTAATGAATTTACGAATTAGTTAAAGATCATTTGAAAAATGCAGACCCTGGTATGTTAAAATCAATAAACAAAGAATATCTTGTTGTTGTAAAACTCATGTTCAATTTCATACACGGGCACTTCTTTCCAATTTTTCTCTTCCTAGTCATAGGCTTAGTGTCCCGAGTCTTTTTATATATTTGTATACATACACACACATATAGGTATTCACACACATAGATACACACATACTCTAGCACTTTCTATTTCTTACTTAATTTTTTCTTTTCCCAGTCTATTTTTCTTCACCTTTTTGTTATGATTTTAATTCTAATGTTAATTTTTATTTATTTATTGTGTTATATTGTATCTATCTTCTTGTTTTCAATTGATTATTTACTCTTTGGTTATTTCATTTCATTTTTTCAATTTTTAGTATTTATTTTCAACCTTTTTAATTACCTTTTCAATTTTTTCTCATTTATACTCTTTGTTATGTTGTCCTTTGTTCCTTTCTTATTTCTCTTAACAGTTTTTTATTAAGGGAAAAGCAAGTTTTGAGGGGACCCAAAACCTCAAAAAATAGGTTTTAAGGGGACCTGACACCCCTAAATGAACTGGCATCCAAAACCTAGAAAGAAACAGTTGATCAATAGATATACAAAGATTGCATACAGTTAACCTCTAGTGAAACACCAACCAAAGGACAGCATAAAACATTACATATTAGGTTGGACCTAAGAAATGAGACAAGACTCTAGAGGGTTTTTATTAGCTCCCACAACCTGAAAGACACTGAGGGTTTTGAGAGACACCCCCAACCATACAAGAGGGTTTTCACTAGGCCCCATAACCTAATATTAGGCTCCCAAACCCAACACACCTTAACCAAAAATAAGAACCAGAAGAAACCAAGGTGTGCCCTTTAAAAATGGTAGCAAACACCTAGTTAATAAAAAAAATAACTAACTGAGGAGGGTTTTTACTGGCTCTCTCTACCAGGAGGAACAAGAAGATGGTTGAAAATCGAAAGCTCTCCACAATCACGATATCAATAGGGATCAGAGGTGGAAGAACAATACATAACACATACTCAGTCATCAAAATCTTGAGGACCTTAAAAATGGGTTTTGAAAGGCTCCCATAACCTGAAAACCTCGGAAGCATAAGTTGAATGAGATACCTAAATCGAATCAGCTCCAAGCAGGTGAGCACCTCCCATCTCTCTGCCTTTATAGGAGGAAAGGGCCAAAAGAACAAAAGCATGGAGAGAGCTTCGAACAACCAACCAACTCCCGATGAGTTCCATAATAGCAACCAGCCAACAACTCTTCCACTCTATAGAAGAATGACCCACCTCAATAGGGCAGGCTGAGAAGAACTGAGACATGCAACCCGAACAGAAAGTGAGCCTCTTAAGAAGATTAAGAACAAAAGGGCAGCTCCACCCTTCAAGAGGACCACTAGAATATCTTGAAATCATGAACAAGAAAACCTCCTTAACAGAGAGTCTCCCCAAAAATAGAACTATCATCTTGAACTAAAGATAGACAAATAAGGCATAACCGACTAGGAAATAGCCTCCACCATAGATCCAAGGAGCAGGGGTAGAAGGAATGGGGTTAGAAGGAAGAGCCCTAAAAAAGAAAGAGTAGAGCACACAATCCAATCAAAAAAATCTTCCAAAACCAGATAACTCCAAGCCCATAAGAACCCATAAGGTCTCTGGAAGAAGAGAGAAAATCCTTCCATCACAGATACCACCCGGATCCCAAATCCTCCCCCAAATCCAAGCCAAACCCCTTCCATCAACAAGAGAGATAATAGAGGGGATCTCTCCTCTCATACATCTCCCATAGTAGACCCCAAGACACCTACAAAATAGCTTTAGCCCGACATCGTAGGGAGCTCCAACTGCAACACCAAATCTGCCAAGGAAGAACAACAAATACGAGACATATCTAGACCCCACAAGGGTAGGGGAAGGAAAATAGGCATGGAGGGTAGAGCCGCTTCCAATAATGGGTCTGGACGTTGAAGATAACGATCTGCACGCCAAAAAGATGAGGGACAACAAGGAGAATAGCCATCCCAACAGATCCCAAACCTCACAGAAGCTGCGCGTGCCTCCACACTTCCACCAATCAAACAGGGCCACCCCCACAACGAACGCCCATCCCCAATGAAGCATTGCAAATTCCAAGCAGAGAAAGACCCAAAAGAAAGGGCATCGAAAGTAGGCCAAAATGGGAGTCAAATCCCCTCTATCCACATCGTTGACATCTTCTTCCTCATCTGCATCCCTCTACCCAAAAACCTTAGCACTCGCACCAGATCTCCTGCCCATGACTTGTTTCTCTTAATTGTTGTTCTTTTCTTCTTATTTGTTTTTACTTTTCAAGACTTTGTTTGGATTAATTAAATTATTAGTTTTTCCTCTTGAATCTTGTGCATCGTTGTCTCATCCCTTTCCCATCTTTTTATAAAGCACTAGTCTACAAATTTTCATTTTTTTTGATTGATTGTCTCTATTTTCATCCTAATGAAGAATCAAAGAGTGTGATTCAAAACATTGATCAAAAAATATGAACATAATTTAATCTAAAAGCAGTATCATTACTTTAAAATATATGAATTTTTTTCAAAATCAATATGTATGTATTATTGACACAAATAATTAATAGATACCTCTAAATTAACATTTCTCCATATCTTTTATAATGTGCCCTGTAATATTTAAGAAAATTAATAATACATACAATTTTAATTTTTTATGAACCAACCCCACCCTCAAAAGATGCAAATACATATTTTACCTTAATCAGAAAATTCTAAAGTGTAGGGACTGCCACTAAAAATCTTAAATTTAATCTGTAGGGGTAGTAGAGGCAGAATGGAAGTTCCCCATCGATTTTCTTCAACAAAGCGCTAGCAATGAAAAATGGTGCGATGCCTGGAACCAAGGTAGGGCAACCAAGCAAAATTTAAGGAGTGGGAGACATTGGTATGACCTAGCATTGCGACCTTCCCCTATCACCAATGGTTCGAATGCTGTCCCACCATCCTGGCTCCAATAACATGCAAACAAACAGTGAGTTAAATCATGGAGAGATTGTGTTTTCACAGGAGGTTAAAAATCAAGTGCATAAGGAGGCTTGGGTAGACATAGACGCACGATGGACTCTAGAATTTGTTGTAGTCCCTTTAGAGATAGATGTTTCTAAAGTTGCAAATGCAGAGGTAAAAGAATTGAGAGATGTTGTGCTAATTGACAGAGAATTTGGCGGAAACTGTACTAGGGAGGATGTACAAAGATGGATTGATGTGAATTGGAAGTTTGTTGTAGAAATTTAATTCTTACCAAAAAAAAATTCATTAATGGTTGAATTTGTTCATGGTTGAATTTTAGAATGAAAGGATAAGAGATGAAGTATTATCCCAATTAGTGTTGTGGATGGATAAGAAGCTGATCTACATGGAAAAATGGTCTAGGAACTTTAACCCTAGGATGATGTCCCCCTTTTTGGAAGAATATTGGATCCATTTCTAAAATCTTTGATTCAAGTATTGGATAGAAGAATGCCTCGGGAGGATCAACTCCCATTTAGGGATACTGGTGAGGAGGAAACAACATTCTTTGTGTGAATGAAACTAATATATCAATTAAACCATTTCTTAAAATCATTTAGCTTAAGACATTGAATTGAATATGGGAGAAACATGTAGAGATAGAGGACTATAATTTTCTTTGTATGAACAATGGAAGTATGAATCACTTCGAGAAGGCTTGCCCATGACTCAGCCTTAGAAGAGAACATAATCAAACTGAAACTCCCACCATCGTACCAAAGGGTGATCATTATAGGAATAGTGAGTAGAGTATGGTGGTAGGAAATGGTGGCACCAAGCCAGATAAGTTAGAGTATGCAAACAAACCAACAATGCAGACTGAAAAAAGTGATAAGGCGATTCAATGTCCTTCCAATTGTTCACCAATAACTGGTGTGTGGTAGATGGGAAAGGAAGCAATATGTTAGCAAAAATGAAAAACTTAACAAGCCCAATCCAGATAAGTGCAGATCAATCAAGGATTCACTCCCCTGTGAGCATGATCGGAGTATGGGATCAAATGTTCATTAAAGAAAGTGAAGTTGTCAAGGATAAAAATTCTCCAAAGCATCTAAAAGACATCACATCCATTGATAACTTGATTAATGATCCATTGATCCACTGCTAACATGATTATTTATCTATTGATCCACTGATCAATTGATCAATCTAAAAAGAATAATTAAGACAAAAGACATCACATCCAAATTCATAACAAAAATTAATTATCTGGATCATGCAAATTCTTTTTTTAACTTCATGTAACAAAAAAGCTAACGGAATTCTCCTCATGCGAAATGAGAGAATTAATCTTATGCCAATAAAGGCTGGAGAGAAAAATATACAGAATTGACTTCTTGAACGCATTAAAATTAGTCATCCTCTCCATAAATTACATACTTTCTCAACTTCAATGTATGATAATACCATTCATCCTTCCAACTGTAATATCAAACCAAAAACATTTAAACATAAACCCTAATTGAACCCTCCGTTTTACCGAGATAAACTCTGTGTTCCTCTTCACAGCTGGATTCCATCTCACTCTCAGATAAAATTCACATGATGCAGCCGACGCATCTCTCTTCCTTCACATTATCCCGTGATAAGAAAATTTTGGTTTCTGTAGATGGTGGCTGAAGATTCCATGCCAGATCGATTTATCGCAGCCCGTTAGTGCCATCAAATCCTTTCTTTCGGGAAATTAATAAAGTTTTGAGAGCAGGAGCAATTCGAAAAAGACAGCTCATGAAAGTAGGTTATGTCCAGATGAACCCTCTTTAGATTCTGCAGCACTAAAATTGCATCATCATCAAGCCGAGGCAAGTCTGTCTGCATTCCACCATTAGATCAAAGCAAGAATATCAATAATTTTGAGAGATTGAGTTAGAAGAAGTAAATAAATATAAAAGAAAATACAACTCCAATATTAATATATGAAGATTCAAATGGAGTATTATAACCCTAACAAATAATAGACGGAAAGCAGAGAAAAGTCGTAAATGGAGAATAATACAGTATTCTTAATGCCTTTGACTAGAAATGCTACACTGGAAGTGGTTATCAGTTTGTCACACTCTCGCTTTTGTTTGAAAAATTAGATAATATTAAATTTGTAATAAAATAATCCATTGAAACTTACATCCAAGTATTGAACCTTTTGTATACACATTTATTCCAAGTCTGGAAATTCTTTGAGAATCTTTATATCGTGCCAAAATATCCCAGTCAAAAAGGTAATTCTTCTCACTGTTCTCAGAGAGATCTTTTAGACTCTTGGAACATATCTTTAATCTCTCAAGTCCATTACAGTAATTAAGGATTAAAGGTTCCAAACTTTGACAAATTTGCAACATGAGTTCAATGATCTTGTCATTCGGCTCAACTTTATAAAGATCTAATATTGTCAAGCAAGAAAAGCTACCAAAACTGTGGTAGATTTGTCACAAGAAAATTCTTCAGAATCAAAGCTCTGTTGGAACCTGAACTCTAGAAATTTTGCAAGAAAATTCTTCAGAATCAAAGCTCTGTGGTAGATTTGGCAAGAAAAAATGGCTGTTGGAACCTGAACTCTAGAAACTTTTGGATTCTTCTCTTCAATCTTAATCTCATGCACACCCTTAAGAGCAACACAGTGAATCCAATCAGAAATCATGTCACTTGAACAGCATAATCAAGCATTGTTAAACTCGAAAAGGTCAAGCGAACAAGAATAAAGCTCAAAAATACGCACTATTATACAGAATGCAATCTGCAAGTCGTCTTGGGTTAGTCGACTTCTTTTCCGAGCCATAATGAAGCACAGTATGCTCAAAGCCTAATGCATGAAAAAATGGGAGAAAGGTTAGGGCATTAAGAAACCAATGGGAGTTAGAAATATTTATAGCGGTTTAAACAAATAAAGAAAAGGAGCTCAAAGCCAAGGCATGCAGCGTGAAGTAATTAAAAGTGTTCCACAATCTATCATATGTTGCCAACTCCTTTTCATTTACCCCTTTTGTGTGGGAAGCTCAAAAATACGTTCTAACGATGGAGAAATGAAATCATTTGAAAATTTTAGATTTTTTTTGAGACGAGAGAAAAATGCACTGCTTCTTTGAAGGGTATTTTACAGAGAATCAAGCACAGAATGCAACCTGCAAGTCGTCTAGGGTTAGTCGACTTCTTTTCCGAGCCATAATGAAGCGCAGTAAGCTCAAAGCCCAATACTTGAAAAAATGGGAGAAAGGTTGTTGATAACTGATGCTACTCTAGGATGCAGCTCCATGCAGCTCCAGTTTGGACATGAATCTATCCATTCATCACCAATGCATAAGCTATTTTTAGTTTAAATCAGTTTTTTTTTATTCATGCAAATAAAGCATGTACTCCAGCATGCATTAATCCTTGGGATTATTTTTAGTTTTTTTTTTTTGCATGAGTTTTTTTTTAGTAAATAAAGCATGTTGTGCATGGCTACACTTGGGGAAATTGTAAGCAATGAAGTTTTGATAAAAAAAAGGTGTTGAGATCTTTTATACCCAGATGGAATCATGTAGAAATAATCATAAAAGAAAGCAAGGATTTGACAAAACTATAGTTTGATCAACTGGTTGGATCCCTGATGTCTCATGAAGAAAAATTGAAAGATTCTTTTGAAGGTGTAGAGAAAGTGTTTTCCTCTAAATTGTTGATCACAAAAAATGAAGATGCAAGCTGCAGTAGTGCCAAAATCAATCAAGGCCAAGGTAAAGGGCAAAGCCAAAATTCTTCAAGAGGTAGAGGAAGAGGTGGCTCAAGAGGAAGTGGTGGTTTTAGAGGAAGAGGTAGAGGCAGATTTGATAAGAGAAATGTTCAATGTTACCATTGTAACAGGTATGGCCACTTTGAAAGAGAATGCAGATTGAAAGAAGGTAAAAGTGCTAACTATGCTCAAGTAAGTAGTGAGAATCCTTTTGATCACTTATTTTTATCTTATGCAAAGGGTGAAAATAATAGTAAAGATGTTCAGTACCTAGATTCTGGATGCTCTAACCATATGACAGGGAATGAGATGTTGTTCTCAACAAAGCATGGAAGTTTCAAATCCAATATCCCGATTGGTGATGATAAATCATTGGAGGTTGCTGCCAAAGGAGCTATGGAGGTCCAAACAAAAGAAGGTATAAAGAGTATTCATGATATTTATTATACTCCACAATTGAAGCACAATTTGTTAAGTGTTGTGCAGCTATGTGAGAAAAATTATAAAGTAGTCTTTGAGACTAAGACATGTACTATCTATGATAAGAATAAGGGTAATAGGGTGATCACTGTTATTCCTATGACAAGAAATAGGATGTTCCCCTTGAGGTTTGGTGAACATAATAACAGTTTGGCAAATATGGCTTATGAGGATTCAACTTGGTTATGGCATCTCAAGTATGGGCATTTAAATTTTCATAGTTTGAAGTTTCTAAACTCACATGCATTAGTTTCTAGTTTTCCCAAGGTTGAGGAACACAAGGAGGTTTGTGAAGGTTGTGCTAAAGGAAAGCATGCAAGAGAAAAGTTTTCAAAGAGAAATGCATGGAGGGCTCATCACCCACTTCAGCTTGTTCATTCATATATATGTGGTCCTATGCAGACTAAGAGTTTGGGTAAGTCATCATATTTCATCACTTTTATTGATGATTACTCATGAAATTGCTGGGTATATTTTTTGAAGGCCAAAGATGAAGCCTTGGATACATTCAAGAAGTTTAAAGCCCTTGTGGAAAATGAGAAAGGGTGCAAGATCAAATGTTTAAGGACTGATCGTGGAGGAGAGTCTTTCTCAAAGGTTTTCCAAACTTATTGTGATTTTAATGGCATCAAGAGGCAACTTACTACTGCATACACACCTCAAGAGAATGGAGTAGCTAAAAGGAAGAATTGTACTATGGTTTAAATGTCAAGGTGCATGTTATAAACCAAGGGATTGAGCAATTATTATTGGGGAGATGTAGTTGCTACAACGGTGTACATCCTCAACCGTAGCCCCACCAGTGCAATAGAAAAGATGACTCCTTATGAAGCTTGGTATGGAAAAAGGCCTAATGTTAATCATTTCAAATTTTTTGGTTGTTTGGCTTATGTGCATGTACCTGATCAAAATAGACAGAATTTAGATGCAAAGAGTGAGTCATGTATTTTTATTGGATATAGTGAGAAAAGCAAGGCTTATAGATTGTATAATCCCCTCACTAACAAGCTAATTATCTCAAGAGACGTGATTTTTGATGAAGGGGGAGTTTATGGTCATCAAAAAGGCCATGTTGAGAAGCCAAAATATGTTTTGAATGATGATATAATTACTTATATTGATCATGAGCAGCCAACTAATGTTTCTATATCTAGTGGTTTAGCTCCACCAAGCAGCCCTTCATCAATTTCTTTAGTACCAAGTTCAAGTCTAGCTTCTTCTCCAAGATCTACAAGGAAGGTAAGGAAATTGAGTGATATCTACCAGAGGAGTGGAAATCAAGTACATGAAGAAAACCCAATAGGTGAGACAATGAATTTTTCTCTATTAGCTAAGGCTGATTTTGAACCATCATGTTTTAGAGATGCATGTACTAATGAGGTTTGGGTGAGAGCCATGGAAGAAGAGATGGATTCCATTCATAGGAATGACACTTGGGAGTTAACAGAACTTCCACATTACAAAAAAAATTATTGGCACCAAATGGGTCTACAAGACCAAGTTTAACAGTGATGGGAGTGTTGAAAGATACAAGGCAAGATTAGTTGCTAAAGGCTTCACAGAGAAGTATGGAATTGACTATGAAGAGACATTTGCACCAGTAGCAAGACAACAGACCATAATAATGTTGATTTAATCAGCAGCTCAGAAGAAGTGGAGCATACATCATATGGACGTGAAAAGTGCCTTCTTGAATGGGTACTTAGAAGAGGAAGTATATGTGGAGCAGCCACAAGGTTTCGAAGTGGAAGGAAAAGAGCATCTTGTTTACAGGTTGAAGAAGACTTTGTATGGCCTCAAGCAAGCACCAAGAGCATGGTATGCCAGGATTGATGGATACTTTCAGGTGAATGGATTCCAAAGAAGTAAGAGTGATCCTACCCTTTAGTACAAACAAGAAGGTACTGATATTCTCATCATAAGTTTGTATGTTGATGATATTTTGTATATGGGTAGTAGTTCTAAGATGAAAGATGAATTCAAAGCTTCTATGATGAAAGAATTTGAGATGAAAGATCTTGATCTGATGAAATATTTTCTAGGAATGGAGGTTTATCAAAGTAAGGATGAGATTTTCGTTTATCAAACAAAGTATGCACAAGATATGCTAAAGAAATTTAATATGACTGATTGTAACCCTGCCTCCACTCCAAGTGCTCATGGAGTTTTGTTATGTCAAGATGACGGTGTTGATTTAGTTGATGAGACAACTTAAAGAAGTATTGTGGGGAGCTTGATGTTTCTAATCCACAGGAGGCCTGATATTACCTATTCAGTTTCACTTGTTTCAAGGTATATGGCAAATCCATCTGAAATACATATGAAGGAAGCCAAGAGGATTTTGAGGTATGTGAAAGGGAATTTAAGTATTGGTATTCATTACTACTCTTCTGAAAAGTTCAATCTTGTAGGCTTTAGTGATTCAGATTGGGGAGGTAGTATGGATGATCGTAAATCTACATCTGGAAATTGTTTTTCTTTTGGTTCTGGTTTGATTACCTAGAGCTCGAAAAAGAAAAGTATTGTTGCCCTCTCATCTACAGAAGCGGAGTATGTTGCAATTACCTCAGCAGATACACAAGCTCTTTGGCTCATAAAAGTTTTGGAATAAATTGGAGAAAAACAAATTAAACCTGCAGTAATTTATTGTGACAATGTGAGTGCCATCAAGTTAGCTAAGAATCTGGTTCATCACAATAGAACAAAGCATTTTGATTTGAAATATCACTTCATATGAGATTTGGTGCAGAAGAAGGATATTGAATTGAAGCACATCAACACCCAGGATCAGCTAGCAGATATATTCACCAAAGCAGTTGTGAAAGCTCAGTTTATAGCACTATGAGATAAGATTGTGAGCCCGCTCAGCATCAAGGGGGAGTATGTTGATAACTGATGCTTCTCTAACATGTAGCTCCATGCAGCTTAAGTTTGGACATGAATCTATCCATTCATAACCATGCATAAGCTATTTTTAGTTTAAATCAATTTTTGTTTATTCATGCAAATAAAGCATGTACTCCAGCATGCATTAATCCTTAGGACTATTTTTAGTTTTTTTTTGCATGGGTTTGTTTTTAGTAAATAAAGAATGTTGTGCATGCACTTATTGTATTCTTAATTTAGGGAGTAGTTTGTTTTTTTAGTTGGAGAGCCAAAGTAGCTTTCCATGCAATGCTAGGAATATATTTAGAACTGCAATTATTATTATATATACAGCCTCTATGTAATTTTTTATTCCGAATTGTGATTTCTTTTTGCAATTTATTCTTTTAGTTTGTTATTCTTTTTTATTTCATATGTTGCCAACTCATTTTCATTTACCCCTGTTGTGTGGGAATCAACTTTCATTTACACATTAACCGTTGTTGTTTTGCAATATGTCTTTGGACACAAAATAGCTATTTAGTTTTTAGAATGAATCAAACATCGTTATTTCTTATATTATAAATACATTACAATTTTAAGAATCTTAATGAATACTTTGGGGCTATATTCACATGAGATTGTTGGGGTGTTTGATCTTTCTATTAAAAAAAATAATATATGTAATGAATACTTTGGGGCTATAGTCTTCAGTTCTCTCTCTTTTTTATGTAGAATTTTTTTTTTCATGATTTAAGAATACATTGACTAAAATCTTTATGTCTCATATCTCCAATTATATTTAATATTTTTTTATTATGAATATTTCAAACTTGTCATTTTATCCCATTATAAAAATACAATTATTTTTTTTTTCATTTCTTAATTTTATATAAATTTTTTATAAGTTTCTTCCTAAAGATGAGTGTAGATGAATTCAGACTAAAGCTTCATATATTATTGACAATTTAAACTTTTTTTGGTAGATAAAAAGATAAAAAAAAATTTAACCTTTTATTAAAATATTTGAAAAAAATAAAAAGCATTTGTATTATGTGTATTTTTTACTCACCCATGCCCAAATTCCTATAGATATGAGTAGACTAAAGCTTCATATATCACTAACAATTTAAATCTTTCAATGATTTAATGATGATGCTGCTTTTGATTAAATTTTGTTTGGATCCATAGAAATAGAGGAAGATTTGTGGACTGGGGCTTTATAAAAAGATTTGGAAGGAATGAGAGAAAGATGCACAAGATTCAAGAGGAAAAATAATAATATTAATATATCAAAAAATTCCTAAAAAATAGAACAACAATTAAGAGAAACAAGAAATGAACAAAGGACAAGAACACAGAGTAGAAATGATAGAAATTTGAAAAGACAATTAAAAAGGATAAAAATAAATACTAAAAGTTGAAAAACTAGAAATGAATGAGAAAAAAAAAATTTACCCAAGATAAAAAAAAATAATAATATAAAAATAGAGATAAGAAAGATAAAATAAAACACTAAGGTTAAAAACCAAAACACACACCAATCTTAAACATTGAGCCTCCTCCTAGGCCCCTTTTATATCTTTATATTTTTTTATTTTATTTTTTAGTCTTCTTTGTCTCTCTCCCTAGCCTTGGCTTGCTTCACCCTAATCTTTTTGTGCCCCTCTTTCTTTTAGATTTTCCTAATTATCCTTTCCCATCTTTCCCTTCTTCCTCTTTCTCTTTTTTCCTTCACCTAATCTTACACATACACTTGCACTTTCACTTTCTCATTTTGTTTATGTTTTTTAGCCACTCTCTTTCCCATTCTCAAAAACCTCTTCTTATTCATTTTTTGTAATATCTTCCTTTTTGGTTTTTTTGTTTCTATCTTTCATTTTTTTTAGTTTTTCTTATTTTTGGGCATACACTGACACTTCTCTTTCAAAATTTTATCTTCTTAATCATAGGCTTATTGTCCCAGTATCTTTTTTTATATTTGTACACACATATAGGTATTCTCACACATAGATATACACAAACTCTAGCACTTTCCACTTTTTAGTTAATTTTTTCTTTTTCCCATCTATTTTACTTTTTTTTGTTATTTTAATTCTAATGCTAATTTTTATATTTATTTCTTGTGTCATATTTTATCTATCTTCTTGTTTCAATTGATTATTTACTCTTCAGTTATTTCATTTCATTCTTTTTTTTTAGTGTGTTTGGATTTTTAACCTTAGTGTTTTATTTTATCTTTCCCATCTCTATTTTTCATATATTTTCTTATGTCTTGGATAATTTTTTCCTCATTCATTTCTAGTTTTTCAACATTTAGT
This sequence comes from Cryptomeria japonica, assembly GCF_030272615.1. Lineage (NCBI taxonomy): Eukaryota > Viridiplantae > Streptophyta > Pinopsida > Cupressales > Cupressaceae > Cryptomeria > Cryptomeria japonica. The sequence goes on from NC_081408.1 coordinate 88,666,458, forward strand.
ATTTATTTTGATCCTTTTTAATTGTCTTTTCATTTTGTTCTCATTTATAGTCTTTTTTTTTTTGTCCTTTGATCCTTTCTTATTTCTCTTAATTGTTGTTCTCTTCTTCTTATTTTTAATTTTATTTTTTAGGACCTGTTTGGATTTATTAATATTATTTTTTGATGCAAAAGATTAATAGACACTCAAAATTAATATTTCTCCACATCTTTAAAATGTGCCCTATAATATTTAAGAAAATTAATAATACATAGAATATTAATTTTTACAAACCAACCCTAATAAAGAAAGAAGGGGAAAAAAGGTCTTGAGAAATAAGAGAAGGATCTCTATATCATTAATTTATATTATTTTTTTACTATTATGTTTAAAATATATAATAACATAGTTGTTTTTGTTATCTGATCCCATAAGGGATCTGGGCTAGACCGGAGGTTTTCTTATCTCCATTCTTTTCTACCGGTGCCCACACTAAATGCAGATGTAATAATTTTATAAAAGAAATAAAATTTGGCTTCGGCCTTTTATCGATCAAAAAAACAAAAAAAATATATATATATAATAACACGATTTTTTTACCATTCATGAGTATTAATTTTTTTACTATTATATAAAAAATATATAACGCCGCAACTTTTTTTACTATTCAACAATATCAGCTTTAAAACTCGAAAGGTGCGTAGTATATTTTCAAGACATATTTTTAGCAATTTTGAAAGTTCAATTAGTACTTTTTCAAAAATTTCTCATCATTAATAGATTTTATTTCAAACAAAAATTAACATAAGAATTATTTCTATACTTTATTTTATTTTATTTTTATTTCTATATACATCCATAGGGGCAATTGAAAATAAATTAAATTATAAAATATTTATTAATTATTTAATTATTTAATAACTTATAAATCAAATAATTTATATTAAATAAATTATTGAAATTATTTTAAAATTACTAAGAGTTGTTATATGTTATTTAGTTTTACACTTATGCTTTCAATTCGTTGAGGTTTATCATTTCTATATAGGATGAAAACATTAACCCCTAATCTAATGAGGGTTAGGATTTAATTATATTTAGTGTTCAATTTGGTTTACAATTAGGGTTTGATTTTGTTTTAGAAATAAAAAATACAAACAAATTACTAGAAATTACTACAGCAATAAAAACATAAATATTTTTACTCAAATGATCAACTGATCAACTGATCGAAAACAAAAGACATCACATCCCAAATAATAAAAAACCTATAATTATCTACTTCATGTAAATTATTATTTTTTAACCTCTCATGGAGTTCTCCTCATGCAAAAGGGGAGGAATTAATCTTATGCCAATAAATGCTGGAGAGAAAACATTCCAGAAATAGCTTTACAATTAGTCATCCTCTCCACAAAATAAATATTTATGTATAATAACACCATTCATCCTTCCAACTGTAATATCAAAACAAAAATACTTCAATGTATTTCCTTCCAACTGTAAAATTAACCCCAAAAATAATAAGCACAAACCCTAACTAAACTCTCCGTCGATCTCCCAGATAAACCCTATCTTCCTCTTCACCGCAAGATTCCGTCTCACTCTCAGATGAAATTCACAAGATCGCAGTCGACGCATATCTTTTCGTTTGCAGTACACCGTGATAAGAAAACTTTGGTTTCTGTAGATGGTCGCTGAAGATTCCAAGCCAGATTGATAAATTCCTGAGCACGAACGCCATTGAATCCTTTCTTTCGGGAAATTAATAATGTTTTCAAAGCCGGAGCTATTCCAAAAAGACAGGAAAGTAGATGCACAGGGTGATGAAAGTAGGTTATGTTCAAATGAACCCACTTTAGATTCTCCAGCGGTAAAATTGCCTCATCATCAAGCCGAAAGAAGTCTGTCTGCATTGCACCATCAGATCAAAGAAAGAATATCAATACTTTTGAGAGATTGAGTCAAAATTAGTAAATAAATATACAAGACAATACAATTCTAATTAAAGATTCAAATGGAGTATTATAACCCTAACAAATAATAGACGAAAAGTACATAAAAGTCTGTAAATGGAGAATAGTACAGTATTCTTAATGCCTTGACTAGAAATGCTACACTGGAAGCGGTTGTCAGTTTGTCACACTCACGCTTTTGTTTGGAAAATTAGATATACTAAATTTGATATAAAATAATCCATTAGAACTTACATCCGAGCATTGACCCTTGTGTACACACATATGTTCCAAGTCTGGAAATTCTTTGAGAATCTTTACATCGCGCCAAAAAATGCCGTTCAAAAAGGTAATTCTTCTAAGAGTTCTTAGAGCTGTAAATGATTCAAGTCCTGCATTTGTACACAGGCTTAAACATGCTGGCAAATCCAATTTCGTCTCGGTGTTATCAAGCAATAATGTAAGGCTTGTTAATCGCGGACAACTTGCTGTTATTGCTTTGATTTTAGAGGAGATAGACAGAGCAATGAAACTTTTTGAACATATCTTTAATCTTTCAAGTCCATTGCAGTTACTAAGGATTAAGGTTTCCAAACCTGGACATAATTGCAACATGAGCTCAACGATCTTGTCATTCAGATCAACATTACAAAGATCCAATGTTGTCAGGTCGGCCAAGCCACCAAAACTGTCTGGTAGATTTGTCAGCAGAAAATTCTTTAAAGCCAAAGATCTGAGATTTTGACATAAAAATATGGCTGCCGGAACTTCATAAATTTCTGAAACCTTCTCTACAATCTTAATCTCTTGCACGCCTTTAAGAGCAGCGCGATGAATCCAATCAGAAATCTTGTCACTTGAACAGCAGAATCGAACATTGTTAAGCTCGAAAACTTCAAGCGGACCAGAATGACGCTCAAAAATAAGATCTATTATATTTTGGATTTCAGTGGGGCTACGCGATGAAGAAAAGAAATCCTCTGGAAATTTTAGATTTTTTGCAAATGTCCAGCAAAATTTCCATCCTTTTGAGACAAGTGAACAATGAACTGCTTGTTTGAAAGGAATTTTACTGAGAATGAGGGGCAGAATGCAATCTGGCAAGTCGTCTAAGGTTAATCGACTTCTTTTGCGAGCCATAGCGAAGCGCAGTATGCTCAAACCCTAACGCGTGAAAAAATATGTGTGAGAGATTAGGGCATTGAGAAATCACTGGGACCCTAAATATTTATAGCAGTTTAAACAAATAAAGAAAAGCAGCTCAAAGCCGAGGCGTGCAGCGTGAAGTAATTAAAAGTGTTCCACAATCGTATATTGCCAACTCAGTTTCATTTACGCATTTACCGCTATTGTGCGGGAATCAACTTTCATTTAAGCATTTATCGTTGTTTCATTTTCCCACGCACATTGCACGATTTTCAACATTTTTTTTGGGACGTCTAAAGTCCACCTGTCAGACAGGTGTAATATGTTTTTGACTTTTTTTTATTTAATTTTTAGAATGCACCAAAATATCATTATCTTTTATTTATTATAAATAAATGATAATTTTGAGCAATGTGTTTTCAACTTTTTTTCAAATTCTATATTTAAGAATTGTAATGAATAATTTTGACTCTTGTTTAGCATGATGGGCTGGGGCTTCTTTAGGATTCAGATGTAGGTAAGAGTGGTTATGGTCGCTTGAGTTTGTTGGGGTGTTTGACCATTCTATTAAAAAATAAAATTAACAATATATTTTTTAATATTAAGTTTTATGTCAAATTTTTACATTATAGTATTTACCAAATTAAAAGTATTTTGTTTAGAGATATTATAATGTAGTATCATTTTGTTTTTAATTGTGTTTATATTGAATGGGGGTTTAGAAACATAAAAATATTGATAATAACATTATTTGTTTTAAAGTTGGATCTGTTCCTACTTCACCATACTTCACCATACACCTTTTTATGTATCTGTATACACATATAAAAATTGGCTATGAGCGATTATATAAATAATTTATATTTATTTAATGTTTATTCTTCTATTAAATAGTTAATTTGAAAAGATTAATTTATTCAATTCTTTTTTACTAAGGATCAGAATCTGACCATAAAGCTCAAAGGGATCTTTTGGATTGCATACCTTCTATCTTGGATGCTGACCAGAATTCCTATATTACTGCTATCTCTACTAATGATGAGATTTTGAAGGATGTCAATTCTTTTGATGGTAATAAGGCCCTGGGCCCAGATGGCTACCCTATGTTTTTTTTTCAAATGTATTGGCATATTGTTGGAAGGGAGGTGTCCAGTGCGGTGAAAGAATTCTTTGGTGCCACGAGAATTCTAAGAGAATTGAATGGTACTTTCGTTGCTCTTATTCCTAAGAAGATGGGGGTTGTCTCCATGGATCCTTTTAGACCTATAAGTCTATGTAACTCCCTATACAAGATCATCTCTAAACTCTTGACTTATTGGAAATCTTGTTGAGAAGGGAGAGTTTAGAGGTCTTAAACCTCCATCTGTAGACCAAGTGTACTCTCATCAGCAATTTGTGGATGATTCAATTATTATGGGTAATTCTTCTATAAAAGATTCTAGAAGCCTAAAGAAAGCTTCGGATAGATATGGGAGTGCAACTGGTCAACTGATTAATTGGTCTAAAAGTTTTGTTTATTTCATAAATACTCCAGAGAGAAGACATACAAAGATTAGTGCTATTTTTGGTAGCCAAATGGGGAATCTCCTTGCTTCCTATCTTGGGCTCCCTTTATGTCAGGTTCCTCCTGATACCTTTTGGGGTGCCCTGGTGGATAAAGTTCATAAGAAGTTAACTAGATGGAAAGGTTCTTTGCTTAGTCAAGTGGGAAAGGTCCAACTTCTAAAATCAACCCTCCAGAGTATTCCTCTTTATGCCATTAGTCTTTTTAGAATTCTTGTTAAGTTTGCAGAGGCTATTGAAAAAATCCAAAGAACCTTTCTTTGGACTGGGGTTGAGGAAAAGAAGAGATTGAATTTGATTGCATGGGATAAGGTGAGCAAACCTATAAGAAAAGGTGGACTTGGTCTTAGAAGAATCAGGGATATGAATGAGTTTCTCATGGCTAAGCAGATATGGAGAGGATATAAATCTGAGGGAGAGTGGAAAATGATATGGGATAATAAGTACAAAAGACAACCTTTCGACCCTTCATAGTTTTCTCAAGGCTGAAGATATTCCAATTGGATCCAACATCTGGAAAAATATCACAAGAACTAGAGACATAATACTCAAAGGAGTGAAATGGAAGGTGGGGAGGGGCAATTTGATTGCATGGGATTTGTATGCAGAATGAGGAAACCATTACTCACATGTTTATCCATTGTCCTTTCTCGGTGGATATTTGGGCCAGATGCCTGGACAATTTCAATATCAGTTGAGTTTTAACTGAAGCTATCCAAGATGTCTTCAATTCTTGGCTTCACCCCTCCAAGAATAATTCAGTTAATCTGCTATGGAAATTTTCTTTACCGCATATTTGTTGGGGAATATGGAAAGAGAGAAATGATAGAGTGTTCAGAGATAAGGCATCAAAAGCCCAAATTATTTTTGAGAAAATTTAAAGAAATATGGTGGAGAAGCTCTACATAACATGTGGAATAATGAATCCTAAAGATCAAGGGGATAAAATCATTTTTAAGAATTGGAGATTAAAGGGGAGTGAAACCATATATGCTAATCCTAGAGACGAGGTGAGATGGGAAGGCCCTCCTCAAGGATGGATGAAAATCAATATTGATGGTGCTTCCAAGGGTAATCCTGGTAAGGTAGGGTGTGCTATGGTATTAAGAGATGAAGGGGGAATATGTAAAGCTATTAAATGTATTCCTATAGGTCACCAAACCAATCATGTTGTGGAGGCCATTGCTACTTATCAGGAGTTGGTTCTTGCTAAAGATTCAAACTCAACAAAAGTGTGGGTTGAAGGAGATTCTGTAAACATTATTAACTTCTTGAATAATGTTTTCCCACCTTATTGGTCTATACACAATGCCATTGAAACTACGAAGGATATAAGTAAAACCTTTGAAATATGTATTTTTATACATGCTTATAGAGAAGCTAACAAATGTGTTGACTGGCCTACCAACCTGGCTTGTAGCTCTGACAAAATTATTACCCTTTATGGTGAGAGTAATCTCAAGTGTGAGGTGAAGTCATTGCAAGAACTGGATCAGATCCAAATGAAACAACGTGCCTTAACTAATCATAATCTCTAATGCTTTATTATCACTTGTCGAGGATTGATCACAACGACGACGAGGTTTGTTTTATCTATCATATCATATTTATTTGGCACGGATTCTGGGTGGCTCTGCACAGCAACAATAAAATTGTTAGGTTTTTTCATAGAGCTTGCAGACAAAATAACAGAGCCATGATAAGGAAGAATTGGGAATTCGAGGATAAAATGGGGGGCAATAAAAAGAGGTTTGAACCGGCTTCTTGCTCAAATTGGAAGAAAAATAAAGATGTATGGGAGATTCTTCAAGATGGAGGTTTGAATGTTTTTATGGAAAGGCTTTGTGGCAAAGACCCTTCTGTCATGAAGAACTTCATAAAAACTTGGAAGAGTGGTAAGATTCTTGTTGGTACCCAGAGGATGCAAGTGGATGAGGATGTCATTGCGGAAGCTATGGGTATGGTGAAAGATGGTATGAAATTCTATAGAGATAGAAGTATGTCTAACAAGTCTGTGGATAGGTTTCCTGTCACAGATGGAGAAAGAAGAAAATTGGTTAAGGTGGACAATCCCTACTATTTGCCTAAGCGTATTTGTAGGTCATGGAGGTTTGTGTTGTTTACTACCATCAGCTACATTACTCTAGATGAGAGATTCACAAGGGCTTATGGGCATCACTTCATGCTGCTCAACCACTTCTGCCATGGTGATAAGGTTAGTTTTTCCTACACTAGATTTTAATGGTTTTAGTTTATAAGATGTTGAAAAATAAAATTATTGAGAAACCCGTCAGTAAAGGAAAACAAATTAGGGATGATGAAACTGAAAGTGAGGATAGTGGGTTCAATCTTTATTCTGAAACTGAGGGTGAGTTTGAAGATTTTAGCAACAAGGGGAAGACCAAGGGAAAGAGCAAGGGGACTACTATGGAGTCTGACCTCTCGGAATCTAAGGAGGAGTCATTTGATGATAAAATCATAATGAGTAAGAAAAGAAAGGGGATGGGGAAGCAAACCCAGAGGAGCAAGAAGACCAGTAAAGGGATAAATAAGGTGAAAAGGAAGATTATTGTCTCTTCTAATCAGGACTCTAAGGTTGAAAAAATGTACAAGAACAAGGGTAAGGAGGAAGATGAAACGCGGGAAGCTGACTATGGGGAGAATGCAAACACTTAGAGAATGCAGAATGAAGATCAAGAGAATAATAGGGCCAATCAAAATGTCAGCCAAGGCGCCATAGGTAATGATAGTATCAAGGGTTTTTGTGAGGTCATAAGCGAAATGGTGAAAGAAATTAGCGAATTGAAGACTGATCTCAATATGATCAAAAGGGCAACCATAAGTGAGAAGCCTCTTTTTGAAAATGTCAAAATTAATGGTGACCATTAATAAGGCTGAAGCTATTGAAGCAATGGCCAATAAAATTTTAGAAATGGAAAAGAAGGTGAAGGAGCTGGAAGGAATCAAAGATGATAAAGGTCTGGGAATTAACTTGAACGACCTTGTCAATGGGGTGGATAAGATGGAATTAACTGTGAAGATGATTGCTGTGCAAAATTTCTAGATCCTTAAGGACACTGTTGATCATGTTAACATGTTGATAAATAAATTTGAACAGATCAAAGGTAAGGAAGATGAGAAGTAAAAGACCGAGAAGACGGGTCATGAAAAGAGAACAAGGACCGACATCCGGAAACAGGTGGGCATCAAGGAAAAAGAGGTCGATGATATGAAGAACTCTGCGGTCAATATGAAGCAGATGGTGGTACATGTAGAAGAACTCATAAGAAATATCTAGTTGTCTCAGTGCTATCTTTGTGCTATCTCAGTGTTGTCTTTTTGTTGTCCTTTGGTTGTCTTGTGTTGTTCTCTTTGTTTGTGATCTATTTTTGTTTTTCTGGGATCTAATCTTTGATTAGGTGTCTAGGCACTGTTATTTCTAGTCACTTTAATGCTTTTTCTTTTTCCTTCTATGTAATCAAGGTTTCGGCTTCTTCCCAAACACATGTTTTTAATTATTCAAAATAAAGAGAGCTCCTTAACCTGCAAAATTATTATAAGTATGTTGCACACAAGACTTGATTTTTTTTAGAAGGAATGGGCTCTTTTGATAGGGAAAATAGGGCAATGGATGGTTGAGATTGAATAATCTCAATAAGGGCTACGATTGAAAGTTATCAATCCATGTGAGCGATTCAGTCGAATCTCAAGTTGACAAATGTCACCTTGAGAGGGCTTGAGAGGAGATGTAAGAGGCATTAAATACCTGAGGAGACATGAAGGTTACCTTAAGAGGTAAGGTTGTGGTTAGGTTAGTGGATAACCAATGGATAAAGCCTTTACCCAAGGGATAAACTCTTGTGCAAGGGTTAATAGGATAAATAGGGTCAAATCCATGAGTTCTTGATAAGACCCTTGGGTTAGTTGAGGGTTAAGTTAGAGAGAAAGTCTCTAACCATGCAAGAAGGTTGAATTAACCATTAATGGTTATGAAGACTTTGGAGACAAATTTGTAAGAGCCCTTCCAAATCTGAACTCAACAAGTTAGCTTGTTGAATGGATAAAGCTTTTATTGCTTTTAGAAGACTTTCCTCCAGATTTGAGAAGTGACCTCCTCAAATTTCGGGAAAGGACATGATTAGGAGTTGATTAGGCTAATTAAAAGAGTTTAGAAGAATCTAGAAGGATCTAGAAGAGGTTTAGGAGGCAAGTGGGAGATGTAGGATTTTGCAAGTGGGTGGGGAAAAATGAATTTACTTAAAATAAAATTGATTTATTTCAACTATTGGTTGCAACTTGCATTTGTAGGATTTTGTAAGTGAGGGGGGGGGGGTTTAAATAAATTTAGATTTATTTAAATCCACAAGGGGTTTTAATTAAATTTATATTTAATTAAAATGGCTAGAAGGGGAATTTTAATTAAATGGCTATGAGATAGATTTTAATTAAATGTAAATTTAATTAAATGGCTAGGATAGAAGAAGGGAAATATTAATCAAATCTTTAATTTGATTTATAGGCTAATTTAGAGATGTGGGGATATTAATTAAATCTTAATTTAATTAATTGAAAGAAATAGGGATAATTAAATGAATAAAACTCACTTAATTTGTTGTGCAACTTTTAGGTGTCTAGAATAATATAAAATGCAATGCCAATATTGCTTACATAAATTTGACACCTAAGGGATCATATGGTGTCCTAAAGGGTCATAGGACACAATATGACCCTTTCCCCCTCCCTCTCTCTATCTCTCTCTCCGTCCCTTCCCCCTCCCTCTCTCTCTCCCCCCTCCCTCTCTCTCTCTCTCTCTCTCTCTCTCTCTCTCTCTCTCTCTCTCTCTCTCTCTCTCTCTCTCTCTCTCTCTCTCTCTCTCTCCCCACTCCCCCCTCTTCCTCTCCCTAATATCATATACTAATTTATTTATAAATTAATATATTGTATATTAATATATTATATATTAATAAATAATAGATTAACTAAGTGCAAATTTAGTTATTGAATTTACTTATTAAAATCGGGTATCTAATTATATTGGATATCCGATTTATGTTGTAAAAATTTTAAATTTTAAATTTTGGCTCAGATTTCCCTTGGGATTTGGCTTGAAAGTGACAAGCCTAGAAAGTCAACTGAAAAAAAACATGTTTTTCAATATTCCTTGATTTTCCAGACTTTACACTGGTGGCTAGTGACTCTTTTTATAGCCAAAAATGATAAAATGAAAAGGATTTTTTAAGGAAATTCTCATCTTTCCAACAATATAAGGCTTGTCTTATTTCGAATTTAATCAACAATTATAATTTATTTTCTAATTGAATTCTGATAAAAGTCTTGATTGATAGACTGATTGAAAAACACTCATAACTTTCAAATGGTATAACATTTTTTGAATTTGAAACATGCGTCACATCCTATGCTTCGTCCAATACAGGGAAAAATAAAAATAAAAATGAATTTCATAAGGTTTTGACCAAGTTAAGGTGGTCAGAAATAGGAGTTTCTGAATTTCTGAAAAGTTGTAGTAAAAAAATCATAAATAATTATTTACTTTATAAAAAATAATTAAAAAATATGTGTCACATCCGAGCATGAGTCTTATACTTATATTATAAATATTATAAAAAAATATTATTATTTTAATGTGATTAGGGTGGTCAAACATAAGCCTACTTCTTATCTTTTTCCTAAAATTTTAGTACCATTGCATTGAAATTTGAAATTTTCATCAAATAGGATTTTTTTTTCCCAAAAAACAACTAGTAGCTTAGAAACTAAATTCAATTTTATATAGATTCTCTTCTTACATATTTTTGAAATAATGTTCACAACTTATTCAAATTTTCATGTCAAGTTGCATAACTCTGATTTTCTAAAATTTCATTGCCACTTAAGGGCCTATTTTGGCACACCATGATCTTGCACATACCCCCTAAGGGGTCACGCATGTGTTATAACACATGTGTGACCCCTTAGAACCACATATGACACCTAATAAAATCCTAGTGTGTACGACGTACCCCTTAGTCCATCACATACTTTCCTAAGGGGTCATGTGTGGTCCTAAGGCATCACGCATGTGTTAACGCTTCCATGACCCTTTAGGACCACATATGACCCCTTATAACCTCCTAGTGTATATGGCATACCCCTTAGGATCACATAGTGTCCTAAGGGGTCATATATGGTTCTAAGGGGTCACACATGTGTTCTAACACGTGTGACCTGTTACGACAACATATGACCCCTTATAACATTCTAGTGTGTACAACATACCCCTTAGGATCACATAGTATCATAAGGGGTCATACGTGGTCCTAAGGGGTAACACATGCGTGAACCCTTACAACCACATATGACCCCTTATAACATACTAATGTGTATAACATATCCCTTAAGATCACATAGTGTCCTAAGGAATCGGATGTGGTCATAAGGGGTCATGCATGTGTTCTAACACATGCATGACCCCTTAGGACCACATATGACCCCTTATAACATCTTAGTGTGTATGGCATACCCCTTAAGATCTCATAGTGTCCTAAGGGTCCATATGTGGTCTTGAGGGGTCACACACATGTTCTAACAAATCCATGACCCCTTAGAACCACATATGACCCCCTGTAAAATCCCAATGTGTATGACATGCCCCTTAGTCCATCACATAGTGTCTTAAGGGGTCATATGTGGTCCTAAGGGGTCACGCATGTGTTCTAACATATGTGTGACCCGTTAGGACCACATATGACCCATTATGACATCCTAGTGTGTATGACATGCCCCTTAAGATCACATAGTGTCCTAAGGGGTCATATTTGGTCATAAGGGGTCATTTATGTGTTCTAACACATGTGTGACCCCTTAGAACCACATATCACCATAAAATCCCAATGTGTATGACATACCCCTTAGTCCATCACATAGTGTCCTGAGGGGTCATATGTGGTCCTAAGGGGTCACGCATGTGTTAACACATGCGTAACCCCTTAGGACCACATATGACACCTTATAACATCCTAGTGTATACAACATACCCATTAGGATCATATAGTGTCATAAAACATCATATGAAGTCATAAGGGGCCACTCATGTTTTCTAACACATGTGTGACCCTCATGACCGTATATGACCCCTTATAATATCTTAGTGTGTACGACATACCTCTTAGGATCGCATAGCGTCCTAAGGATTCATATGTGGTCATAAGGGGTCACACATGTTTTCTAACACATGTGTGATCCCTTAGGAGCACTTATGACCCCTTATAACATCCTAGTGTGTACGACATACCCCTTAAGGTCACATAGTGTCCTAAGGGGTCATATGTGGTCCTAAGGGGTCAGACAGTTTTTTCTAACAATGTGTGACCCCTTAGGACCACATATGACCCCTTATTACATCATGTGTGTATGACATACCCCTTAGTCCATCACAAAGTGTCCAAAGGTGTCATATGTGGTCCAAAGGTGTCATATGTGGTCTTAATTTAATCGGCATGTATTTGAATTAGTATATACATGTACATGATTTAGTCTTTTGAGCTCTCTTCCCTTAATTTTCTCAGCATGTGTTTTAATTTTTAAAAATTATGTTTTAATTTAGTACATGTATATATCTTTAGTGATCTCTCTCTTTGAAATTAATGATATCTCTCTCTCTGCCATGAAAATGATCTCCCTCTCTCTTTCATTAATGTTTAAATAATTTAAAATGTATGTATGTGATATATAGATAAATTTATATATTTTTAATGATCTCCCTCTCGCACTCTTTAAAATAATTTATTTAAATTTGAATTATGCGATAACTTCATGTATATAGACAAAATATGTCAGAACTTCATGTATATAGATGAATTATTTGAGTACAAGTCATATGTGTACATTTTAAGTTAATGAGCTCAAGATTAATGATCTCTCTCTCTCTCTATATAATTTAATTTATTTTAATTTAATTTTTTAAATTGAATGCACTTCATGTGTGTGTGCTTACATAAATTTTAACTTTATGATCTACCTAGATAGATGGAGGATCAGGATCCGGGCCATGTACCTATTTTTTATCATGATCTTGATGAAGAGGCTCCTGGTTAGGATCCACCTCCATGGGCTCCTGATAAGGACCCTCTCCTTGATATCGATACCATTTTCCATCGTAGTGACCATGAGGTGAGGAAATTGAGAGGTATTTTAGATGACCCACAGACTAATGGCCTGTATAAGAGTACATGCGAATCCAATTTAGGAGTTTATAGTATTTGAGGGATCATATAGTTAGCCACACCTCATTTTCACCATAGGTTATAGATTCTATATATAGATAGTTGAGGGCTGAGGTGAGGGGTCCTCATTCCTTCGTGGACGTGTTGGGGGTAGTCTCGAAGGAAACTATTAAGGAGAGATGTTTTCCACAATATCAGGAGTAGAAGAAGGTGAGAGGATATCGGGTGGCACAATGCATTGATCCACAGGTTGCAGAGTTGATTTACCCATGCTTCTTAGCTACCCATGGTCATTATCCTAATAATGACCAGATGTTGTTATACTTTGCACAACAGGTCTATGTTGAGGTTCATTGTTAGCTGAAACCCAATTACCTTGACATTCCTAGATATTATGGATAGGGGAGGGGCAATATTGCTAATAGAGATGCATATTGTAGGTGTGATAGAGCTCCGCCCAGACATAGGGAGCTTGCTGGTGAGAGATTTCTGGCGATAGCCCCGGCCCTCGCCCCCATAATAGATCATGTTGTGATTGTTTCGTAAAGAGAAGCAATTGATAGGATTGAATATATTACATCAATAAAAGCCACCATATCATTAGATGGGTTGGGTAGATATATGATGAGCCGACAACATTCCAGATCATCCACAAATGCATCTTCCAGTCATGTGGTGGCTTGAGATTTAGATTAGTATGTTATTGTTGGCATCCCCTCGACAGATGATGTAGTGGCTATAGAAGGAGGTGCTAGACATGTACAGATGTCATAGTATCTATGTGAGGACTTTTTACATTCATATCGGTTTATTTCATCTCGACTTGGGATACCATTGGCTGCTATTAGAGTTGAGATTCTTAGAGACATGCAGGCTACTACATCGCGCATACGCCAAGACGGTCACATCATTCTCATCACTCTACATATGCTTCGGGTGACCCACCTACAGATCACTCTGTTGAAGCAGTGGAGCATATAAGGGCTGATCAAGTCCATATCACAGATGAGGGCTTGGATTCATTTGAGGTGCAGTTACGAGGTCTAAGCCAGAATGGTTTTATGGATATGCTACTCACATCAGACACTTCATCGATTCTTAGTCATATAGTTAGCCCCTTACACTCCTCAATCATTCATACAGGTAGAGAGAGATATGCATGCATGAATGGTGTTGTTGATATGACCATAGGAGATGATCAGACTATATAGGCTCCTGATACATAGGTGTGTACATGCGCATAATTTTTAAAAGGATGTACATGCAATTTTTAAGATTTAATAAATAACTTTAAATAAGTATCATTTATTGTTCAAAGAAATCCTAAAATATAAATGTGTATGTACAACAGTACCTCATGTCACTCCTAGCTTGAGTTCAGAGCCACGTGTGCGTAGGTGAGATGCTTTGGATGCTACACCTGCTAGTGGACAAGTTAGTTGTGGATTTTGTAAGTACATGTGTGTTAGAATATATTTTAATTTACTCTAGTCTATTTGATTATTTAAATTTAATATTCATACATGTCTAGATATATTTTTAATATTTAAATATAAATTCTACTTTTGCAGGGGTCTATTAGACATGCAAACTCTCATCAGGACTCTCACTCAGACGGTTGCTCTGTTTGAGGCCGACATGATGCATGTTGATTGGCCACTTTATATCTCATCTGTTTATATTTTTATATATGCATTCTAGAATTTTATCTAGACATGCACATATTGCTACATTCAGACTCGTTTTACATTGCTATGTATTCAGAGTTACTTTATATTGAGATTTTATTCTTGGACTTACTTTATATTGCTATGTATTCAGATTATATCATGTGCACGTTAGATTATACTTTATATATATGCATGTGTTTATTATTATATTGTACTTGAGTATAAATCATATACATGTACAACTATAAATCATATGTGTTTGATTATACTTAAATATCTAGAAGCCTCTCCACATAATAACTTTTGAGTAATTTGAAATTTTTATTGAACATTTTTTAAATACAAAATGAAAAATTTTGGTTTATTATTTTTACACATAAAAAACTTTTTTGAATACAATAGATGAACAAAAAAACATTTTTTTAATAGTTTGTTTTTCCTCCACATCATCTAACTATTTCTAAAGTCATGTAGAATTGTTTAAAAAAAATCTAAACAAATCTAAATTGTAAAATAACATAAATCCAATGAAAATCACAATTGATGATATCAATTGTTTGAAAATAATTTTATTAGTAGTTAAGTCAAACATGTTTATTTTAAAATATTTAAATATAAATATTAAAGCTAAATGATTGTTAGAAATGAAAAAAAAATGTGAGTGCCAACATCTCATATTTATTTCCAAGATCATTAATTGCATTTCATAATAAATTGTAAAAAGAATAGAACTAAATGCGCTACTATATTAGTATGAGTTAATTACAAATATTTATTTATTATACATTGATAGATGTATCAAATAATGTCAATATAGGAAAATGGAAAGGATGGATTGCATAAATAAAATTATTATATTACATTTAATTGATTATTTCATCACATTATATTTGATCTATGACATATAACTTAAATAATTAAGAAAATAATTTTTAATAAAAAAGGAGAGTAAAAATAATGTAAATTGGTATTTAATTTATGTATATATATTAATATATAGAGCAATACTATAAGTTAGTGACAAATATTTCACACCAAACACTCAAGGTAAGATATATAATTTTTTTACACTTTTGAATATTTGTTTTGATTTTAGATTTTATTTTAAAAAAATATCAAAAGATGGGGTAAGAAAGGAATATGATTTATAAATCCTCATCTTGAAATTCTATTAGAATAAAAGAATGCATATAAGCAAATAGATCTCAATGTAACTAATTTCTTTTCTTAACTAAACACAACCATAGTGCTACAAATAATTGAAATATTCAAAAGATTCTTGAATCATAAACAATAGATTGAACATCCATTTTTGGTGCAACTTAATAAGATTTATATGTATTAAATTAAATAATAAATAAAAAATTTCTTAGACTAACCACACAAGGAAGACATGCACTATTTACAATTTCCTAACGTATGAACACAAGATTGACTAAATACCTGTGGCATTCACATTCACAATAAAAATTCAACAAGACTAGTCAATAAATATTGAAGTAAATTCTATTAAAAATTTCATATAGTTGTATTGTGCATTTAAATTGAATGTATAGTTGTAAATGCATTTAATTAAAAATTATTGGTGTAAAAAATTATTCATCATGGATATTATTACACCTTACTTAATTTTACTTAGGAAATGCATTTCATAGTAGTTTGGGTATGAGACACTTGGGTGTTTCTGCCACATTGGGATAGTGTGTGTAGGAGAATTTCCACCTTTTGTGGACTTATCTTGATGTTACATTCCACATTCAGTGGGTGATCCACCTCATGTGGAATATCATATTGTTTCTATTACCTACCCACACCTGTTTCCTACCTACCCTTGTTTCTTATTGAGCCACATGTCATGTTTGTGTGCTCACATATCCATATAGCCTTGCCTATATATGCAGACATATTCATTGTATGTAATGATTGATGATCCAGTTTATCATTATTTTCATCTTTGATAGAATACAGTTTATTCCTATCATCTATTTTGTTCTCTCTTATTTATGATTTTCATTGCCTCTTTATCTTGGCAAAATGTCACATGGTATTAGAGCAATTATAGTGTCATTGGTTTGGCAAATGAAAGAAATTTGATGCTATTTGGGGTTGTGTATTTTGGAGTTTTATATTGCAGGTTATTATTGAAGCTTGATGGGTCAAATATGAGGTTACCATTGGATTGAGGAGGTCCAATAAAGTCAATTTTGTCTTTTTTTTCATCCAAATCGGACTTCGAAGGCCAAATCTAGAGGTTGAAGTTTGAAGCTGCGACGGAAATTTTCTAGAAATTGTAATTTTGTAGGCAATTTTCAAATAGTGATATCTCACTCATCCGGACTCCTTTTTTCTAGCAATTTTTTTTTGTTTTGGGGTAGGATTTCGTGATCGGTACAATGGTGCAAAATTTTTCTGATTTTCGGATACAGGTTTTTTTGAAATTGTGAAATCCTGATTTTTACAAATTTGGAGGCATCGTTTGGGCTCATATGGACTCTTTTTCAGGTGCCATTTTTTTGAAAGTGCATAATTTTTTGTCTTCTTTCATTATCTGCCATTTTTTGCAGTGATTTTGAGTAGAAATTGTACTCTCAATATTTGGTCATTTTTGGGCCTATTTGGTAATTGCATTTTGCTCGGATCTCAGTTTAGATCACTAGAAGTATTTGTTGAAGTCTCTTATATCTCATTTTGATAAGTTGCAAATTTGACATCAGAAGTCCACCTTTCTTTGTTTTGTAAGTGGCCCATTGTACATGCACTAAGTATAAATTGCCAAATCATGATTTTGGGGGGGTTTCTTGATTGAGTAATTTGGTGGGGTGTCTTGTGTGATTGTGCCTCTCTCTATCTTGTGTTTTTGCCTTTTTTCTACTATGGGTTCTTCTAAGTTTCCTCTCTTAACTCCTCATAATAATGGTACTTGGAAAATTGATGCATGGAGTAAACTTATGGAAAAAGGACTAAATCATTACATTGATGGAACTATTGTTTCTCCCGCTGATCCTAAGATTGATCCTGTTGGTCACTTGGATTGGCTCAGTAAAAATATCCTGGAAATTGGTACCTTAAGAAAGTGTGTATCAAAAGATCTCATTTTTTATATTGAGAAATGTACTCTAATCAAGGATGCTTGGCAAAAGTTTCAAGACTTGTATGGTCAACTTGATGAGATTAGGGGATATCAAATTGGTAGTGATCTCACCATGTTAGATCCCAAGAAATTTGATACTATACAAGATTATGTCACTAAGGAAAAAGAGTTGAGGGTACAACTCAAGGATTGTGACATTGATAAGAAGGATACTCAATTGATCTTCAACTTGATCGGCAAGCTTCCACAAGAATATGCAAAATTTGTTTCTAGTTTCCAAACCCATAGGATGACAATGGGTTCAAGCTATACAATGCCTACATTTGATGCTTTCACCAAAATGTTGATGACAGAACAAACTAAGTTGATAAGCATGGGCATTATTAAGACTTCTAAGTGTGGCAAATCAAGAGAACAAAGGAAATCAAGGAAAGGACAACTCCAACAAGAAGAAATGGCAATCAAATCCTAAGGACAAAGCACCATCTTCTCCACAATAAGGAGATTCATCATCTTCCAAGAGGGACAATTCAACGAAGAGGGAGAGACCTACTTGTGCCTATTTTAAAGAGTTTGGTCATGAGGAGCGTCGTTGCCATTCTAAGAAGATTGATGAGCTCACACATATCTTCAAAAAACATAACATTGATTTGCCTAATATGTACAAGAATGATGATTCATCAACTTATATTTCCTCACATTCAAAAGGAAAAGAGAAAGCATTCATGGCTTCTACAAGTGGGAAGACTCACTCTTTTGGGACAAGAAAAGGAAAAGCTCTTTGTGCTACTACAAGTCATGATTCATGGAGATGGCTTCTAGATTCAGGGGCTTCTCATCATATGGCATCTTTGCAGTCTATGTTTTCTACATTGTTTGTATGGATAATCAATCAACATCTTGTAATGATCTAGTTCATCATATTTTGCATCTTGATAGAATACAGTTTATTACTATCATCTATTTTGTCTCTCTTATTTGTGCTTTCCATTGCCTCTAGATATTGGCAAAATTTCACAGGTTTCCCAATGATGTCCATGTATGTATGATTGCCCATCAAAATTTGCGGCATGGTGCAAGGCTCAAATGTAGAGAATTGTGGAGTTCACACTTGAGTCAGTTTTCATTAGAGACTTGGAGTCTAGAGCTATCATTGCGACTGGGGTGGTTGACCATGCATCTCGGTTATACTCCTTTTCATTTTTTTGTTGATGACGATGATTTTACATATGATGATTCTACACATGATAATCACACTTCTTATGATGATTCAGATTATGAGGAGAATTATGGGTACTTGAACTTAGGAATTCTCACATTTGACCCCATTCTTGAGCCTTATGTTTCATCCCCTCCTATTGATATCACATCACCGATTGCACCTGATGATGTGGATGGTGCGACAGTTTTGCCTTCATGTGATTCAGTGCTGTAGGACATTTATCGTCTTCCAGCTTCAATTTCTTGGGATGATTACTTGACAGACATTGTAGGTTTTTTTGTGGAATCCTACATTGCAGATTTGGGAGACACCATTGATGATATTCATCTTCTCTTTGATGAAGATGATCCTTCTTCGATTGTTGCGAGGGAACACTCTGACCCTCATGTTCATTCTCTACATGATCATTCTTTCAAGGTTGATTTGATTGTGGATTCCTATGTACAACAGTTGGAGGAGGTCTCTTTATCCTTTGAGGAGACATGTGAGTCTTTGGCTATTGTTCTACAAATTCATCTCCACTAGATCTTGGAATGGCTTTTTCTGCATTGTGGAGCAGTTTACCACCTTTGGAGGGGGTATCTTTCAGCATCGACATGGGAACACTTGAGTAGTTTTCAAAGACTTCATTGATCATGATTTTTTTTCATACATCTTCCCTTCATGATTGGGGAGACTTCATGGATACACCTTTGGTTTTGTTTCTTCCTAAGGGGAGGAATGTTGTTTGACATTCATGGAGTAGTTTCTTCATTCATCATCGAGCTTCTATCATTGGTGCAGATTCTACATTGGGGGGGGCAGGGGGCTTCCTAGCTTCTCTTCTTCTCTCATATGGGGGGGACTTTTTCCTCACATGGGGTTTTCTTCCTCACATAATTCTATGAAAGTTCTCTTGTATAGCTTTCATCTCTTTTTTTTTGGGGGGGGGGGGTATTTTTCTCTCTTTCTCTGCTTTGTGAGAGATTTCATTGCATTGGTTTGCATGAATTTGCATTTGTACATGGGTACCTAACATGGCCTTGTAGCCGGGACTCATCTTGCATTGCTTAGTTGCATTGTAGACTTAAGTGCATTCCCCTAAGTTGCACTTAAGGGTGGGTGTTGGTGTAAATAATTATTCATCATGGATATTATTACACCTTACTTAAGTTTACTTAGGAAATGCATTACATAGTAGTTTGGGTATGAGACACTTGGGTGTTTGTGCCACATTGGGATAGTGTGTGTAGGAGAATTTCCACCTTTTATGGACTTATCTTGTTACATTCCATATTCAGTGGGTGATCCAACTCATGTGGAATATTATATTGTTTCTCCTACCCACCCACACTTATTTCCTACCTACCCTTGTTTCTTATTGAGACACATGTCATGTTTGTGTGCTCACATATCCATATAGCCTTGCCTATATATGCATGCTCATATTTATTGTATATAATGATTGATGATCTAGTTGATCGGTATTTTCATCTTGATAGAATACAGTTTAATCCTATCATCTATTTTGTTCTCTCTTATTTGTGCTTTCCATTTCCTCTTTATCTTGGCAAAATCTCACAAAAATGAATACATGAACTAATTCAAACTTAAATACAAAAATGTACTAGAAATAATTTAAATCAAATTTCATACATGTCCTAATTTAAAGATATACATGATCCTAATTGTGTATACATCTGGGCTTAAGACATTTTCAACTCATCCACATGTCACAAATTTTTACTTTGTACATGTGTACATGCACGTATGTTATTATTATTAACATCACAAGATATATTAAAATTAATTTATGGGTTCAAACACATTTACTTAGGTGAACTATTTATATTTCATACCACATCAAGTGGTGAAAATCACTCTTCAATAAAACTTAATATTTTCTCATGATCTTCGCTATCTAGTCTCCACTTTTAAGATCGCCCATGATGTGGAACTGTATGAAGAATTAGGCCAACATCAATAGCCAAGTAGCTATACTGATATAGCTTGTTGTCAATTTGGTATTCAGTGAAATGAATCCCATGTTTAACAATTTTAATTTGTTTGAAATATGTCCCTTTCACTACAACTGAGTCTGCATGTACATGTATAAGAAATGCAAAATTAAAAATTTGTGTAAGATGTGTATATAAAAATTTAAACATGTGCACATGTGCATGTTTAAAATAAATAAATAAATTTAAACGTTCAAATCAGTTAAAACCTGTGGGAAAGGACATTCCATCGCTTATTTCAAATTTTGTTAACTTATTTCTCTCTTCTATTCAATATAATAAATAATAACTAACACCTTCTATATTTCCATCTTCTACTATGACTGCAAAAATATCTCCTGCAATTCGAAACAAGTTATAAATTTAAAATGTACTCGATTAAAAACTTATAATTTATTTACATACGCAACTTTTTTTAAAGGAAATATATAAATATAATTTAAATGTGTATACCTTTATTAATCAATCCTAAAATATGGTCATAATCAACAGAAAATCAAAGGAATGTCTTCAAAGGTTTCATCCTCATTTTTCTCATATGTGTCAGAAACATCTAGTGGCACCAATTTTCATTCACTGACATATCCAAGCTCTTGGTTCTTGCAATAAACATAGTTTTCTAAAATGCAATCAGAACAAAAACATGAATAATCCCTTGTGTACAATGTCTTCAAAGATTTCGTCCTCATTTTTCTCGTATGTGTCAGAAACATCTAGTGGCACCAGTTCCCATTCACTGACATGTCCAAGCTCTTGGTTCTTGCAATCAACATAGTTTTCCAAAATGCAATCAGAACAAAAACCTAAATAATCCCCAGTGTATAATGTCCATGGGTGATTATATTTACTAAAATCTTTATGTCTCGTATCTACAATTATAGAATATATTGACTAAAATCTTTATGTCTCATATCTACAATTATATTTATAATATTTAATATTTTTTTATTATGAATATTTCAAACTTGTCATTTTATCCCATTGTGAAAATACAATTATATATTTTTTCATTTCTTAATTCTATATAATTTTTTAATAAGTTTCTTCCTAAAGATGAGTGTAGATGAAGTTAGACTAAAGCTTCATATATTATTGACAATTTAAACTTTTGTTGGTAGATAAAAAGTTAATATAATTAAAATTCATTATATTGGTTTTATTTTGAATTTTTATTTTTTTTAACCTTTCATTAAAATATTTGAAGAAAATAAAAAACATTTGTATGATGTGTATTTTTTACTCTCCCATGCCCAATTCCTATAGATATGAGTAGACTAAAGCTTCATATATCACTAACAATTTAAACCTTTGTTGGCAGATAAAATGATAATATCATTACAATTTATAATATTGATTTTATTTTTAAGTTGTAATAAAAGCTGAGAAATTTTGAACATTAGTTTAAAATTAATGATAAGAGATTTCCACAATCAATGATTTAATGATGATGCTCTTTTGATTAAGTTGTGTTCAGATTTTTGGATCAACGTTTTGGATCCATCAAAATAGAGGAAAATTTGTCGACTGATGCTTTACAAAGAGATTTGGAAGGGCTGAGAGAAAGATGCACAAGATTCAAGAGGAAAAATAAGTAGCTTATATATATTTAATAATATATATATAATAAGCCCAGAGATATCCTTCTAGAGGCACCTATTTTTTATTAATTTATCAACATTAAATGGAAATAGGGGCCTCGAGAAGAATATATCTCGGTTTATTTTATATATATAATTAAATATATATAAGCTAGTAACAATTCCAACATGAATTGAAAGACATGACATAAATTAATTTTAAATTATATATTGTTGTATAGTTGTATATTTTGGATTGGTACAGTGTTAGATTTAGGATTCCATTTGGTTCAATTCTAGATTTATAATTATAGCTAGGATTGGAATCAAAATAGTAAGCCTAATTCAATAAGGATTAGGGTTCATTTTGGTTTACTATTAGGGTTAGGATTTGATTTGGTTTAAAATAGTAGGCCTAATTCAATAAGGAATAGGGTTCTTTTTGTCTTGCAATTAGGGTTAAGGTTAGGGTTGTAGTTAGGGTTTACATCATTGTTGAGGTTAGGTTAATGGCCAGTGTTTGGATTTACATCATGTTTAGTGTTACGGTTAGCGTTAAGATTGTGATTAGGCTAGGATTTAGGGTTATGGATAGATTATGTGTAGGGTTATGGTTTATATCATAGGGCTATGATTAGGGATAGGATTATAGTTAGGGTTTACATCATTGTTAGGGTTAGGTTAATGATTTGGGTTTGGATTTATTTCATGATTAGGATTAGGGATAGAGTTAGGATTGTGGTTAGGCTTTGGATTAATCATTATGGTTAGGATTATGTCTAGGGTTAAGGTTAGAGTTAGGATTATAGTTAGGGTTTACATCATTGTTATGGTTAGGTTAATGGTTAGGGTTTAGATTTATATCATTGTAAGGGTTAAGGTTCTAGTTAGGCTTAAATTTTAGGTATATGGTTAGGATTCTCTCTGTGATTAGAGTTTATATCATAAGGTTAGGGTTAGGACTGCGGTTAGGGTTAGGGTTAAGGATTAGGTTTAGGATTATAGTTAGGGTTTACATCATTTTTAAGGTTAGGTTAATGGTTACGGTTTGGATTTGCATCATGTTTAGTGTTACAATTAATGTTAAAATTGTGGTTAGGCTTAGGATTTAGGGTTATGGTTAAGATTATATGTAGGGTTAGGACCTTTATATCATAGGGCTAGGGTGGTTATGGTTATGGGTTAGGGTTAGGATTATAGGTAGGGTTTACATCATTGTTAGGGTCATTTTAATGGTTAGGGTTTGGATTTACATAATGATTACGGTTAGGGTTAAGATTGTGGTTAGGATTAGGATTTACATTTATGATTGGGCTTAGGATTAGGGTTATAGTTTATACATCACTGTGTTAGGGTGAGGGTTAGCACAATGGTTAGCGTTATGGTTAAGTTTAAGATTGTGGTTAGGCTTAGCATTTATAATTATGGATATGGTTATGTCTAGGGTTAAGATTTATATCATAGGATTAGGGTTAGGGTTAGCATTATAGATAGATTTTACATTATTCTTAGGGTTAAGTTAATGGTTAGAGTCAAGGTTAGGGTTAGGGTTAAGACTATGTTTAGGCTTAGGATTTATGGTTACGGTTAGGATTATGTGTAGGGTTAGGATGTATATCATAGGGTTATACTCAAGGTTAAGGGTTGGGGTTAAGGGTCATAGTTATGGCTTGTATCACTTTTAGGGTTAGGTTAATGGTTAGGGTTATGGTTGCAGTAAGGGTTTATATCATTGTTAGAGTTAGGTTAATGGTTAGGCTTCGGATTTAGTATTATTGTTATGATTATTTCTAGGTTTAGGGTTTATATCATGGGATTAGGATTAGGGTTGGGATTAGGATTATGATTATGGTTAGTTTTGCATTTAGGGTTAAGGTTTATATCACAACGTTAGGGTTAGGATTAGCATCAGGGTTAGGGTTATAGTTAAGTTTATGATTGTGGTTCAAAGGATTAATATTTAGAATTACGGTTAGGGTTATGTCTATGGTTAGGGTTTATATCATAGGGTTAAGGGTTAGGGTTAGGGTTCTAGATAGATATTACATCATTCTTAGGTTTATGTTAATGGTTAGGATTAGGGTTAGGGTCAATATTATGTCTAGGCTTAGGATTTATGGTTATGCTTAGGATTATGTGTAGGGCTAGGGTTTATATAATAGGGTTAGGCTTAGGGTTAGGGGTTAGGGTTAGGGTTATAGTTGTGTTTTGCATCACTTTTAGGGTTTGGTTAATGGTTAGGGGTTGCATTTACATCATGGTTAGGGTTAAGGCTAGGGTTAGGGTTAAGTTGTGGTTATGCTTAGGATTTAGGGTTATGTTTAGGATTATGTCCAAGGTTAGGGTTTATATCATAGGGTTAGGGTTAGGATTAGGATTAAGTTTATGGTTTATATTATTGTTAGGGTTAAGTTAATGGGTACAATTTGGATTTACAACATGGTTAGGGTTAGGGTTTGGCTAATGGTTATGGTTTGCATCACTTGTAGGGTTAGGTTAATGGTTAGGATTAGGATTGTAGTAAGGGTTTACATCATTGTTAGGGTTAGGTTAATGGTTAGGTTTTGGATTTAGGGTTTAAGGCTAGAGTTAAGGTTAGGGTTACGATTATTATTAGGGTTAGGATTTAATGTTCCTGTTATTATTATTTCTAGGGTTAGGGTTTATATAATGGGCTTAGGATCAGGGTTGGGATTTGGATTTATGATTATGGTTAATTTTATATTTAGGGGTATAGTTTATATCATAATGTTAGGGTTAGGGTTTATATTAGAGGGTTAGAGTTCAAATTAAGGGTTAGGGTTAGGATTATAGTTAGGGTTTATATCATTTTTAAGGTTAGGCTATGGTTAGGATTAAGGTTAGGGAAAGGGTTAAGATTATGGTTAGGCTTAGGATTTAGGGTTACATTTAGGATTGTGTCTAATGTTAGGGTTTATATTTATTGTTATGGTTATGGTTTGGATTTATTTTTATGGTTTGCATCACTTTTAGATTTAGGTTAATGGTTAGGATTAGGATTGCAGTACGGGTTTACATCATCATTAGGGTTAGGTTAATGGTTATGTTTTGGATTTAGGGTTAAGGTTAGGGTTAGGTTTACAATTGTTGTTAGGATTAGTATTTAGTGTTATTATTATGATTATTTCTAGGGTTAGGCTTTATATCATGGGATTATGATTAGGGTTAGGGTTAGGATTAGGATTTATGATTATGGTTAGTTTTGTGTTTAGGGTTAGGGTTTATATCACAACATTAGGATTGGGGTTAACGGTTTAAGGTTTATATTAGAGGGTTAGAGTTACGGTTTTAAGGGTTAGGGTTAGGATTTTAGTTAGGGTTTACATCATTGTTAGGGTTAGGCTAATGGTTAGGGTTTGGATTTATATCATGGTTAGGGTTAAGGTTAGGGATAGGGTTAAGATTATGGTTATGCTTAGGATTTAGGATTATGTTTAGGATTATGTCAGGTTAGGGTTTGTATCATAGGGTTAGGGTTAGGATTAAGATTATGTTTATGGTTTATATCATTGTTAGGGTTAAGTTAATGGGTACAGTTTGGATTTGCAACAGGGTTAGGGTTAGGGTTTGGCTAATGGTTATGGTTTGCATCACTTTTAGGGTTAGGTTAATGGTTAGGGTTAGGATTGTAGTAAGGTTTTACATCATTGTTAGGGTTAGGTTAATGGTTAGGTTTTGGATTTAGGGTTTAAGGTTAGAGTTAGGGTTAGGGTTACAATTATTGTTAGGGTTAGGGTTTATATCACAACATTAGGATTGGGGTTAAGGGTTTAAGGTTTATATTAGAGGGGTTAGAGTTATGGTTTTAAGGGTAAAGGTTAGGATTTTCATTAGGGTTTACATGATTGTTAGGGTTAGGCTAATGGTTAGGGTTTGGATTTATATCATGGTTAGGTTTAAGGTTAGGGACGGGGTTAAGATTATGGTTAGGCTTAGGCTTAGGGTTACGTTTAGGATTATCTCAAGGGTTAGGGTTTGTATCATACGTTAAGTGTTAGTGTTAAGAGTTAGGGTTAGGATTTGAGTAAGGGTGAAGTTAGGATTATATGTAAGTTTAGGGTCAAGTTATGGTTTAGAGTTCAATCAGATCTAGATTAGAGATATTGTCAAGGTGAGGCTTTTATTATGGTAAGGTTTTCATTATAGTTAGTGTTTGTATTTTTTTTATGTTGTTAAATGAATCAATAATTAGTTTTAGAATAAATTTAAAACTAAAAATTATATAGCTTTCAATGATTAGTGTATGCTTTTAATGTTTATCAAATCCTAATGTTAATGAAACCAAAATATTAATGAAGAGTTTAAAGTTTATGATATAATTTTAAAATTTTAAAAATTATATTGTTAGAGTTAACTTTAAGGTTAGGTTAGGGTTGGAATTCAATTAGAGAGATTAGGTTTAGGGGTTAAGGTTATAGTTAATTAGAGTTTAGTTTGAAGGTAAGGCTAGTAGGTAACTATTGTAAGATAATGCATTCATAACACTTATTATCATTCTTAATAAAATATTAAAAGAATCTTTAATATTATGTACTTTTCTTATGAATTTTTTGTTTCCTTGTTTTAATATTTTTATGAAATAAATACATTGAAACTTTGTTCTAATGACATAAAGATATTTTAAAATAGCTTAAACTCTCTTTTAATTGAAGTGATATTTTTAGTGTAACCTTTATTCCAGCCCTAACCCTAACAATAATTAAGGCAAAATCTTAGTTGAATTCTTATCAAACCCCAATGTTAATAAAATCAAATACTTAATTAAGGGTTTAACCTTTATAAAATAATTTGAAACATCAATATACATTTAAAAATTATTTGAATAATAATAAAATTAACAAAGGTTGTATAATAGTAACATGATATTTCTATTTTTTTCTTATACGTATTTATGTAATATGTATTATTTATATATTTTAAAAGAAAAGTTAAACTTATACTCTACAGGAACAGCCTGAGTTGGCTTAGTTGTGGAGAACTTCTGCTCTTGAAGGAGAGGTCACAAGTTCAAAACCCACAAGGGGGTAAGGTATAAGATAACAAGAAATACCTATTTTGTGTGTTGATCCCAATTAATCTGAAAAATTAGATTTAAATTGGTTTTTTACATCTCAAAGGCCCAACCTTTAACGGTATTCATCTACGCATGTATCCCTTTGCTATTCCCTATAAAATCCACATAAATTAAATTTCATGTTAATCAGAAACAAATCTTGTGACTTAAGTTCCCCACATTCATGTTAATCACATCAAATCTTGTGAATTCTTTTGATGTCGGATTTTTTTGAATTATCACTGCAATCCCCTATACTTGCATGCATTGAGATCGGATTAGTTTCTCTTTTTCATCTTCCTTGGAAGTCAAAGCTGTATAAATAGAGTGACACAATCAAATATGCAATGACACAGTGTTCCAAACTTGATGATCCCACCAATCATCTATAAATGGAGGATATCTTTCATTTGCCATTTGACTCCATAATTAAATCTTATCTTCCAGGAGAGATTATTTGATTTTGTTATGAACTTGAAGTGGTTGGAAATTGTATTTTAGAAATGACGGTACCTCTTTCACTATGTTATCTCTTGGATATGAAGGAGGTATAAAGTCATTTTTTTGTGGGAACTTGTATCGAACTGGCAAAGGCCCTATGATGTGATATTTTGCGGAATCACCATCCTTCCACCAGCCAATTTGGAAAATATTTTGGGTCTATAATGTAATGTGATCTTACCCTATTTCATCCACTTTGTATTGCAAGTTACAGTCCTCTGAGGGGATTCATTATCTAGAGGAAGGACATAAATAAACAATTAAAAAATTGAGAACAAAAATATACACCTCCAAATTAGTAAGAATTCAAATAATGGAAGCTTATAAATAGTGTTTCATTGGTTCAACATTAAAATATTATGATAAATTAAACGCCACTAACATTAGAATTCAAGTTTATATACTATTGTTACTATATGCGATGAAATGGATAACAACAATATTGAAAGACTAAATGAATTCAACCACAAAACCCTAGCCTAACAACAACAAAGATCCACCATAACATATGGAGATTACCTAGACAATGCAAATCAAATGAAATCACAAAGATTATACCATCACATGTCCAATAGGGTTTGGATCTAAATTGATCTTGCTTGATATATTTGCTCTCAGATTTTGTGTGCACAAGAGCTGAATAAAGAACAGGAATGTGGTTGCAAGTAGGATCGCATATGAAAGATTGAATTCTAGGATGCTTGATTAGAATGTATATGTCCAGGGGGTTGATAATGAAGGAAGCATCTCCTTATATAGAAGACACTATAAGAAATGGAGGGATAAGATTAAGAGGTGTAATAGATAAATGGTCGGCTATGATTAAAGGGTAGGTAGAAGAAATAAGAAGATAAGAAGAGGGTAGGTAGTGTAGGAATTAAGAGATGAATGACATGTGTCATGGGTAGAAAAGGATAGTGAATTAATTAAATAAATAAAGATTTATTTAATTAATAGAAGAAGTGGGATCAATTAAATAAATAAGATATTTATTTAATTTAGGAAAAGGAAAATTTAAATAAAGAAATGTATTTATTTAAATGAGAAAAGGCTTAGAAGAGGATTAATGAATTAATTAAATAAATAAAGATTTATTCAGTCAATAGAAAAATTAGGCTAAAATAATTAAATAAATAAAGATATTTATTTAATTAGACTAGACAATTTTAGGTGTCTACATTTTGCCCCTCTTTGAGATAATGCAACTTGTCGCGTTGTTTCAAAGAAGATAATATGAACTGATACAAAGTTGCCCCAAGATGGGAATGATATGCCCCCTCGAAAGATTGGATGAAAATGTCTAGAAAGATCGCAGACAATCTCTCGATAAGAAAGAAAGGGTAGAATGGGCTGACTGGATAGGATAGAGTGACAAAGTCACGGGATAAAAAAGACTTACTCGAGAGACTAGGGCTAGGGATAGGGTAGTCTATAAAATAGACCACGAGGGGAAAACATCCTCATTATCATCCACACATCTAAGAGATCAGAGTACAGAGAGAGAATAGTGCAGCAACAGTCAACAGTGATGGCATTGGTGCACAGATTCAATCACATTCACCAATTTCAGAGGCCAGTAGATGCAGGAGAGCCAGTGAGTACCACGAAACCTCCTTGTACTTTGTCGCATTAATTGTTGTCATAAATGCATGTTAGGTAGCACATTTAATGCTTTTTAGAATATGTCAAACAAAGTCAAAAAATGCTAAGGCGCGTCTGTGTTTGTGCCAGGTGCGTCTATGAAGGAAAAGGTGTCTATGTAAAATGCAAGCATGTCTGTATTGTACAGGCGCACCTATGCTATGTGGGCATATTTGTGAAGAGCAGGTGCGTCTGTGCAGAGAATAGGCACATCTATGTATTTCAGGCGTGTCTGGACAGAGCAGGCACGTTTGTGCAATATGTAAGCGCGTTTATGTCATGAACGCGCATTTATGTCTTCTAGGCCAAATCGACAGTTCTATGATGAACATACGTTGTCGATTGGATAATCTGCTGAGAGGATACACTCAAGAAGTTCCTCTAAGGAAGACTAGGATAGCAAACAGGGCTAGGATTGACAATTTTGTGATAGAACATATGTTGCCAATTAGGAAACTACTCAAGAGGATACACTCAAGTAGAGGCCCTAGGATAGGATAGATCGAGGCACTTTGTAATGAATAGGGAGTACCAAGACATAGTACTTTGTGATGAACATGGAGTACTAATATGAGCAGCACTTTGTGATGAACAGGGAGTGCAGAAAAATGTAGTACTTTGTGATGAACAGGGAGTACCACTAGGAGAAACAACAACACTTTGTGATGAATAGTGAGTGTCACTGGGACTGACAGAGCTGATTTGTTTGACTGCAGGAGGACCTACCTATGCTAGAGTCACAGGAGAGATTCCCCTTAACTTAGAGCTTACGACCGGAGCTAACATTTGAGGATAGAGTAGATTTGAGGTTATGGGTTTGCGATTTATTTTGTATGTGCCTGAGTTTCGGGTGAACATGGGGTTGCTGACTGCGTTGGCTGAGAGATGGCACTCAGAGACTTGCACATTCCATTTGTCGATGGGTGAGATGGCAATCACCTTAGAGGATGTTTACAGGATATTGAGGATACCGATCGGTGGGGACTCAATGTTTGCAAGTGTTTAGACTCAAAATGACTCAAAGAAAAGTGTGTTGTTTGATGTAAAAAAATTTTGCATACACTTGAAGACACAAAAGACACAATGTTTTGATGTTTGGTCTTGAATGTTTGACTATTCAAAATAAGACAAGCACAATTCTTCTGGTTGGCCAGGACAATATTTGTTGATCCCACATGGGGTTTCCCTAAGGCTATGCTATTCAGAATGGATACTTAGATGCTTGACCCCACTGGCTCCAACCTCAGCACTCACTTCTCGAGGCAGCCAAGCATCAGTCCCCATGAAAACTCCCCATGGCAAACTTTGTATCTCTACTAAGAACTGTATGTGTGTGGATCACTCTAGAGGTCCGACCTCCTGACCCAACAGCTAGAAGTATTTTGGCCTCTAAAATAAAAAGGTGCTAGTAAGGGCATCCACTTGTATGGCCATACATGCGGCACTTTTAGCTCTGTAAATACAGAAGGCTCCTAGTCGGTAGGGGTTACGCCCTACAACTGATCAAATAAATTTGATCAAACATGTTTATGGGGAGACATAGTGTCATTATGAACTAATTAGCACACATTATCCATAGCTTTCACAATGAATACAGTTGTCTATAGTGGTTCGGAAGAGGTGGGTTTTCCTCACTACCACTTGGGTCGTTCTCTCCTCACTAGTAGTCCTAATGACCACATGGGGAGACAGGCCCTCTAGAGATTAAACAAAAAGATCCTATTGCCCAAGACACAAAAGACACTGGTTCAATTTTAGTGCACCAATTGAAGTGTTTGCTAATCTATGAAAACAAGACACACAATAAAGATCAAAAACCCTTGCCGAGATCCTACAACAAAGATTCGTTAGTAGTTTGGATTGTTTCAAATGATCACCCCTTCTTAAAAGCACACAAGTTAGATAAATTTTAGATCCAAAAGACTTTGTGAAATAGGGGCCTTCAACGAAATGATTTTTCTTTCAAGATAAGCTGCACCAATTTTGTTAGCTAGATTTGAAGATGTTAGCTCAATATAAACCAGATCTGAAATCTGAATGATGAAAAATCGAATCAAAGAAACCAACATGCAAAAACTGAACACAGACGCGATTATCAGTAACACAAATGCTATACAAATACGTAAACGTGACTAGATCTGACGCAGACATACTTCCTGAACATAGACGCGCTTCTCGAACATAGACGCATTTGGAGGACTCATAAACGTGATTAGCAAACACAGACGCAATTCCTGCAATCTGCAAAAAAAGAATAATGTCGAAGACACAAATGCGATTCCAGATGTCACAAATGCGGCAGAAAATCAAAAACACAATCCGAAGGTACACAGACGTGAATTTGTCGAAATTTTATTAGAAATGTTAGATCTGCAACTTCAAAAACACAAAATCTGCACAAAAGATGTTAAATGCAAAAGGGACAAGCATCTCACCAGGCATGCCAAAATGTATACAGTAAAAATAGATAACAACAATATTGAAAGACTAAATGAATTCAACCACAAAATCCTAGCCTAACAACATCAAAAATCCACCATAACATATGAAGATTACGTAAGATAATACAAATCAAATGAAATCACAAAGATTATACCATCAAATGTCCAATAGGGTTTGGATCTCCATTCTTCCTATCTCCATTGATCTTGCTTGATATATTTGCTCTCAGATTAATAGATTTTATTTCAAACAAAAATTCACAAAAGAATTATTTGTATACTTTATTTTATTTTGAATTTTTTTGAATTTTCACAACAAAAGACTAATTGACAAAATAAAAATATAAGACTGAAAAGGTCACTGGAGATTGAACATATAAACTACCATATATATATATATATAGAAATATATATAAAGAAAGCTGAGAGATATCGAGGCTTTTATTTCAAATTTTAACTTAAAATATAACTTTGTAAATAATAAATGAAAGCCTCCATATCTCTCATCTCTTAACTTAAATGAATTATTGAAATTATTTTAAAATTAGTAAGAGTTATTATATGTTATTTGTTTTCATTGCTTAATTTGGTTGAGTTCAGCATTGGGGTTAGGTGTACAGTTAGATTTATGGTTCAATTTGATGTAGGATATAGGTTTATTTGGTTTAGTGTTTAGTGTTACATGTAGGCTTGGGATGAAAACATTAACCCCCAATCTAATGAGGGTTGGGGTTTAATTATATTTAGTGTTGAATTTGATTTACAATTAGGGTTTGATTTTGTTTTAGAAATAAAAATACAAACAAATTACTAGAAATTACTTCAACAATAAAAACATTAATATTTTTACTCAAATGATCAACTCGTTGAAAACAAAAGACATCACATCCCAATTAATAAAAAAACTATAATTATCTACTCCATGTAAATTCTTTTTTAACCTCTCATGGAGTTCTCCTCATGCAAAAGGGGAGAAATTAATCTTATGCCAATAAATGCTGGAGAGAAACATTCAAGAAATAACTTTAAAATTAGTCATCCTCTCCACGTACAAAATAAATATTTATGTATAATAACACCATTCATCCTTCCAAGCCGAGGCGCAGTATGCTCAAATAAATATTTATGTATTTGTGTTATTATTTATGTATAATAACACCATTCATCTTTTGCGAGCCATAGCGAAGCGCAGTATATTTAAGAATTGTAATGAATAATTTTGACTCTTGTTTAGCATGATGCGTTGGGGCTTCTTTAGGATTCAGATGTAGGTAAGAGTGGTTATGGTTGCTTGAGTTTGTTGTGGTGTTTGACCATTCTATTAAAAAATAAAATTAACAATATATTTTTTAATATTAAGTTTTATGTCAAATTTATACATTATAGTATTTACCAAATTAAAAATATTTTGTTTAGAGATATTATGATGTAGTATCATTTTGTTTTTAATTGTGTTTATATTGAATGGGGGTTTAGAAACATAAAAATATTGATAATAACATTATTTGTTTTGAAGTTGGATCTGTTCCTACTTCACCATACACCTTTTTATGTATCTGTATACACATAAAAATTGGCTATGAGCGATTAAATAAATAATTTATATTTATTTAATGTTTATTTTTCTAATGAATAGTTAATTTGAAAAGATTAATTTATTTAATTCATTTCATGTCTTTTTATTAATTAATTTAATTGAAATATTTTATTAATTAATTCATCTATCCTATTCCTCTAATTAATGAAATATCTAATATTTAATTATCATTCTAATGAATTAATTAAATATCTAATATTTAATTATTTCCTCTAATCATTTAGCATAATCATTTAGCATAGTCATTTAGCTTTGCATATCATAGCATTAGTTAACTACTAGTTATCAGTCCATTCTTCATATGTCATCTTGGAAGCTATCACTGCTTGTCTGAGAGCACACCATCTACAACAAGGAACACTGGAGTTAGGACACAATGAGACATAAATCATGATGGTAATAATAGCATTTTTATTTCATATGTATTTCATGTAGTTTCATTGGTTGAGTTTGGATTTCTTGTAGCATTTTCTTTGTATTTTGTGAAACTAACTTGTTGCAGGTAGTATTCTGATGATGAAATTCAAGTCGACACATTTTGGCGCCCACCGTGGGGCTCAGAGCCTCGCATATTCTTTCTAATATCCTATCTAATTCTAGCAAAAAGAAAATTTAACGCATTTGTAATACAGATTCACGCCTGTGTGAATTCGGATAGCCCCTTTATTTGATAGGTTAGCACTTTTGTCCTTCAGGTTAGCGCATGTGTCATTTAGGTTAGCGCTTTTGTCTATAAATTAATGCATTTAATCTTCAAAACAACGCTTTTGTCATTCAGGTTCGTGCATTTGTTAGTTTGGTTAACGCTTTTGTCAGAGAATTATCGCTTATTAGTCTGCAGAGAAGCGTTTTTGTGTTTTAGGTTAGTGCTTTTGTCCTTTAGGTTAGCGCTTTTGAGGTGAAAGACAACGCATTTGTTAGAATAACTAACAAAATTTTATTGCAGGTCTGAATGTCCAAGAACTTAAATTTTTCAAACTACAGAAATGCATGTGCAGGGTTATTTTTAAAAAAAATTCATGCATTTCCTCACCTAGTTTATTAAAAGTCCTAATTTGGAAAGTAACACATCATGTTATGTTCATTTAGCTTAACTAAGGGGGATAAATTAACAGCATGCAACTTGCATTTTTGAGTGACTTCTTTAAAATAGTTGCATATAGATGTTACAAAAGCTAAAATGGATGTGTTTTTCATGCTTGATGAAGTAGTAGGTAAGTATGCTCTCACCATTATATGGTGATTAGAAAACCAGGCCTACTTGCTTTTATGTATAACCTTTAGAGGGCATGCCTTCCCAAGCTACCTTGAGGGGGCCAGTGAGAGGGGAACGACCCAAAGTGGAAATAGGCTAATACCGAGTCCTTCCAATCCACTTTAAATAAATCATGTTTGTGACAAAAGTCACAAGCAACATGTGTTGATAAGTTCATACAAACACTATGTTTCCCCATAAACCCTATGGAGCGTAACCTCTATAGGCTGGGAACCTTCTGTAATTATAGAGCTGAAAGTGTCACATGTATGGTCACATGACCAGAAGCCTTTACTAAAAACTACTTGTAATAGTTCCCAAAATCCTTCTAGCTGTTGACGCGGGAGGTCGGACCTCTGAAGCGGCTCACACACAAACGGTTCTTAGAAGAGATATAAAGTTTTTCATGGGGATTTTTCATGGAAAATGGTTCTTGGCTGCCCCAGAGAAGCAAGTGTTGAGGGTGGAGCCAGTGGGGTCAAGCATCTAAATATCCTTTTTGAATAGTGTAGCCTCGGGGAGAAACCCCATGTGAGATTCAACAATTATTGTCTTAGCCTACCATAGGATTTGTACTTGCTTATGCATTTTTTTTTTCAAAAAAATTGTGTCTTCTATGTCTATGACATGTTCAAAATGGTAAAAAATTGAAGAAAATCATCTTCTAAAAAAATGAGCAAAAATCCAACAACTTGCTGAAGGATTTGAGAAGAATCCTTGAAACATAATCAGAATGGCGCTTTCAAACAACAAAATAGTGCTTTTATCCCATAAGTTAACACTCTTTGCCACAAGAGTTAGCACAAAAGTTTTTTCAATTTCTAAAAAGCATATCAAACCAAAATTTCAACATCAGTATCAAAACACTTCTTGAGTCGATTTGTCTCTAAACAATCACACATTTTCAAACTAGTTCAACAATTGGGTCACTAATCCAATAGGCTCTTTGTGAAAAGTTTCCATAAGCATAAGCATTCAACAAGCTCTTGATTCAAACATTTTAAGTGCAAAAAAATCAACATCATTGTCAACTCTCTCATCGGGATATAGCAAATCCTCTATCACAAAGCTTGATCAATTCATCTTATGTTCATTATCTTGGATATATCTTTCCTATTTTTGAACTTAAGTCATATCAAAATCAGAATTGCACCAAGATTGGAATCAAACAAACTTGTGAACTATCAGATGCTTATATGAATTTTAAGTATCGCCTTAAGAATAGAAAACCCAGTTATAAAGCTACCTAGGAAAGAATAAGATTCTTGTATATAAATTGCAAGATCTTATTAAGACATAGGACATTCCTACACAGTTTTCGTCACTACTTACGTGGTTACAGAATAGAGTTTGATGGAGAAATTTTGCAAGGACATGCTTTTCAACAAAGAGATGCTTTATCACGACGAACAAACAATAGTGGTAAAATCACAAGGCATATCTTCCTAAGCCAACAATCACCTACTGACTTGTCCTTTGAAAACTTCAAAAAATATGAAACAATCACTTGCCAGTTTAGACTCTAGAGCTCAATATGAACAACTTAGAAAACAACAAAAACAAATGGAAGAAGAAGATAATCCGATATTCCAAACTTTTGGGTATATCACTATTGACGAAGAAGCAGTCAATAGCACCGTTAGAGACCTCGAGCAAGATTTCAAATTTTATAGACTAATGGAAAAGTTATTGGCAAAACAAAAAGAGAAATATCTTTTGATGTTGGCAAAATCAGGAGATAAATTACCACAAGACTTTAACATAGAAAGCTTGAAACAAGATGTAAAGGCAAGCAACACCCAAAACACAGATGATCCAAATAATGAAGATGTGAACAAAGAAAGTCAAGAAGAAACAAGAAAAGAACAGGATGACACAAGAAAAGAGCATAGTGATAAAATAACTTACGAAGAAATAAGGAGAAACTATATGGATAATTCATTGTTAAACCTGACTCAACAAATGCAAACTCTACAACAACAGATAAAGAATATGAAAGGGAACAAGCTCCAAGAAGTATTCATTAGAACATATCTGCCCATATCCTTTCAATAAAAATTTGAATATGGCATCATTTCCACAGCATTGTGAGATCCCTAAGTATGACAAATACGATGGAAAATTGGATCCTCAGGATCACATTAGGGAGTTTTGTACTATGAGTATGGAATTCACGCACAACGAAACTTTATCTGATGTGTCTTTTCCCTAGGAGTAGCAATCAATGGAATGGTTATCAAGATTACCATCCAAAATCAAATCTTTTGAAGAACTCATGAATAGATTTATTTCACAGTATTCCTACAATGTAAGGAATGAGATAACAATGCTGGATTTATGATATGTTAAAAAAAAGAATGGTGAATCTTTTATGATCTTCTTGCAACGACGGAAATGGATGTTTAATAGGTATCCAAGAAATGTACCTGATCAAGAAAAGATGGACATATTCATTGATAATCTTATCAGTGAGATGAGTTATCGACTAAAAATGTAGTGTCCTCCCTCTTTCACCAAGCTGATGTCTGAAAATAGAAGATGAGATGGTAAAGAAAGGAGAGCTAAAACTTTACAATAATTATTACAACAACAACAATGACAAACCTAAATTTTGGTCAAAGAGTAAGAATGTCATCAATGGAGGAAATGACGACAATAGTGCTATGAAACAACAACCAATTTTTAATCTATCAAGTCAAATCCCAAACAATAACAATCAAGAAAGCAATAAAGCCAAGTCTTTCTTCTCCAATCCTTGCAAGAAATTCACAAACATTGGAGAACCATTAGAATCAGCTTTAAAAACTCTTCTTGCAAACAAATTGATTGTTTTACCAGAAGCAAGAAGTTATGAACCACCAATCAATCCTAATTGGTGGAATAACAATCATTTTTGTAATTACCATCAGAATAAAGGACACCAAACAAATGATTGTCAGAGATTGAAACACCTTATCCAAGATCTAATCGATAATGGAACTATAATGTTGGATAGCCATAAGATAAACGAATCACACCTAGCTTTCAAAACTCCACTCCTGAATTATGAAAAAGGTGAACCATCCCAATTAAAAGATGACAAAGAAAACCCAAAGTGAACTACACATACATATGATGATGTGGTAAATGTCATCATTGTTAAAGATAATCCACCTTCAGAGCCAATCAATGTCATTACGAGAAGCAAATAAAAGGTCACCTTTCCGGGTATAATAAAAGACTCAACATCCACTTCACAACAATACGATCTAGTAGAGAAATTACAAAGAATACCCACTCAAATATCATTTTGGAACTTCTCGAAGTTTCACCTATGCATAAGGAAATTTTGGAAAAATCTTTAGTGGAAACAACAGTTCCAAAAGACATGGATGTGGATCAGTTCCAAAACATGGTGGGACACCTTATAGCCCGTCATTACTTATCATTTTCTAAAAAGGATGACGCATCCTTGCAACATCCTCACAATGCTCCTTTACATGTTGAAGTTGCCATTAATAAAAATCATGTCAAATGCGTACTCATAGATGGTGGAGCGGGCTTAGACATTTGTGCATTAAGTTTAATAAAAGTTTTGGGATATTAAAAAAATGCAGTAGATCCAAAGAAGAAAATAACTATTAAAGCTTATGATGAAGCAAAGTGTTCTTCTAAAGGAACTATGGTGTTGCCAATCAAAATAGGACCTATGGAAAGGAATACATTATGTTAGGTTTTAGATTTGAACCTCTCTTACAACATTCTTCTGGGAAGACCGTGGATTCAGACCATACAAGCAGTTCCTTCTACATATCATCAATGTGTAAAATTTCCTCATGAAGGACAAGAGGTCACTATAATTGTATACTTTAGCCAATATTGCAATAATCTGAAGCCAACACAAGATACAAGAGTTCCACATAACAGAGAGTCAGTATATCCTACCAAAGAAATTCAAGAAAAGTTATGGGAAACCTTTGAGAAAAAGCTCAAATTGAATGATGAAGGAATGGGAAAATATTCTTTGCATAATTTTCCACTTTCACCTAAGTCATATGGAAAGCCTGCAAATATCCAATCAAATACCTTAGAGAAATCAAAAGATATATTTAATGGAGCATTTGTTAGAGCTGGAACCCTTGAAGAAGAAACCGAAGACAAGGACATTCTTGGTTGGTTGTACAAAGATGAAAATGAAACTAGAGCAACAGCTGCAGAAGTCAATATTCCCATAGAACAATCTAAAGAAGATAAATTAGGGCTTGGAATCTAAAAACAAATCAAAAGCAACAGAATCATAAACAGCCAAAGTGGAGAAAGAAATCAGACTCTAAAGAAGAACAATGGATAGAAAAGCTACATCAAGTAGCAGAAATAGTAGCCAATAAGCGAAAACAAGAAGAACCTAAGAAACAAGAATAACAAATTGCAATCAAAAGAAAAGAAGAATCTTGTGAACAAGTTCAAGGAATATCAACAAGTACAAAATCTAAACAAGATATTCCAGAAGCAGTGAAAATTGAGATGACAGAAATCAGAGAACTTTTTGCACCATACAACAATCCTATGTGGTATAGTGGTATAGCCCTAGACAATGGTTCAGAGACAGATTCAAATGAATATGAATGGGGTCCAGATGTCTCATCTAGTATATCAAGTGAAGAAAGAAATGAAGAGAAAGCAGCCATCACAAAGGAAGACTTGTTTATTACAAAACAAAAGATGGAGTTAGAAAGAAGACAAGAAGAACTCAGAATGAAGAGAAAAGAGGCATATACAAGACAACAAAAGAAAGAGGATGACAAAGACAAAGAAATAACACCACAAGAAGCAAAAACACATATAGATCAAGCACCTGGAAATATCAGATTTTTATCAAATAAAGAGAAAGATGTATCAAGGTAAGGTAGATGTTGGTGTAAATAATTATTCATCATGGATATTATTACACTTTACTTAAGTTTACTTAGGAAATGCATTTCATAGTAGTTTGGGTATGAGACACTTGGGTGTTTGTGCCACATTGGGATAGTGTGTGTAGGAGAATTTCCACCTTTTATGGTGTTGATCTTGTTGTTACACTCCACATTCAGTGGGTGATCCACCTCATGTGGACTATTATATTGTTTCTCCTACCTACCCACACCTATTTCCTACCTAACCTTGTTTCTTATTGAGCCACATGTCATGTTTGTGTGCTCACATATCCATAAGCCTTGCCTATATAAGCAGGCTCATCTACATTGTATGTAAAATGGAACAATTGATCATTTATCTATTGATGAGAATATAGTTTACTCTTATCCTATATTTTATCTCTATTTTACTTTTCATTGAGCTCTTGATCTTGGCAAAATCTCACATGGTATCAGAGCCATTGGGGCTTCATTGATTGGTTTTTGGAGACATTGTGGAAGGCTTCTATTTTTGAATCTGAGGGACTGTATTTTTTGGAGGCATCTTAGAGCATTTTTGACCTCACCATTGCATTTGGGAGGCCATTTCCATAAAAATCAAGTATAAATTCAACCTATTTTGGCAAAAATCGATTTTTGGGTGTGGAGGAAATTTTCTGCCTAATTTGAGCGGTACGGTACGGAATTTTTGGATTTTTGATCCAAAAAAAAAATTAAAACAAAAATTTTGGAAATTATTTTTTGGGATCCATACCTTCTGCCTAGTCAGCAACGCACAGTCAGCGCCACATCCGCAGTCCAGCTGGCTGCCAAATCACCCTGCCACGTCAGCAGCCTAGTTGGCTACCACATCACCTGCCAAATCACTTGCACAGTCAGTGCCACGTCAGCACCCAATCAGCCATGAAGTTTGGGTGATGGTCATACAACCATCAAATTTAACCCCACAGTTCATTGATGTCATCATTTTTTCAAAAATTTTGCAGGGCCCTCTCATTGAGCTTTTTTATTTTGCAATTCAACTTCAAATGGCCATATCTTGCTCATTTTTGCTCCTTTTTTGGTGAATTTTTTTTTAAATGGGCTATAATTTGGTGTACTTTCACGTGGTGGAATTATTTTTTGATTTTGATGGACATATTTTTAGAATTCTCAGTTTTTGGTGACTGTACCTGTCCAATCCTCATTTCTGCAACTTCCAGGTCTCCATTCAGGCTCATACGAACTCCTTTTCAAGTGCCATTTTTTTTTAAAGTACATTATTTTTTGTCTACTCTCAAAATATGCTATCAGTTTGCAACAATTATGGGTAGAAATTTTACTTTTGTCATATGGTCTTATTTGGCGAATTTGGCATTTGTATTGCATAGATCTATCTTTCTGATCTTTTTCTTTGAAGTTCTCAGCCTATTGGGGCAGTTGTAAAACAAAATTAGAATTCCACCTTACCATTGTTTGCAAGTGGCCTATTGTACATGCACTACATATAAAGTGCCAAAATCATCATTTTTTGGGGGGGGGTACTTTGATTGAGTGAATTTGGGGGGGTGTCTCTTGAGCTTTTGTGCTCTTGTGTTCCTTCCTTTTTTCTTCTATGGGTTCTTCGAAGTTTCCTCTCTTAACTCCTCATAATTATGCTACTTGGAAAATTGATGCATGGATTAAACTTATGGAAAAAGGACTAACTCATTACATTGATGGAACTATTGTTTCTCCTGCTGATCCTAAGGTTGATCCAGTTGGTCACTTAGATTGGCTTACTAAAAATATCATGGCAATTGGTACCTTAAGAAAGTATGTATCAAAGGATCTCATTTTTCATATTGAGAAATGTACTCTAATCAAGGATGCTTGGCAAAGGTTTCAAGACTTATATGGTCAAGTTGATGAGATAGGGGATATCATATTGATAGTGATCTCACCATGTTAGATCTCAAGAACTTTGATACTATACAAGATTATGTCACTAAGGCAAATGAGTTGAGGGCACAACTCAAAGATTGTGGCATTGATAAGAAGGATACTCAATTGATATTCAACTTGATAGGAAAGCTTCCACAAGAATATGTAGCATTTGTTTCTAGTTTCCAAACCCATAGGATGACAATGGGTTCAAGCTACACAATGGCTACATTTGATGCTTTCAATGAAATGTTGATGGTGGAACAAACTAAGTTGATAAGCATGGGCATTCTTAAGGCTTCTAAGTCTCAAGCATTAGTGTCATTGCAGATTTGGGAGACTTCATTGATGACATTCATCTTCTATTTGATGAAGGTGATCTTTCTTTGATTGTTGCGAGGGAACACTCTGACCCTCTTGTTAATTCTCTACATGATCATTCTTTCGAGGTTGACATGATTTTGGATACTTATGTACAGCAGCTGGAGGAGGTCTCATTATTTTTTGAGGAGACATGTGAGTCTTTGGGACATGTTCTACATCCATCTCCAGTAGATATTGGA
Organism: Cryptomeria japonica; assembly: GCF_030272615.1. Classification (NCBI taxonomy): domain Eukaryota; kingdom Viridiplantae; phylum Streptophyta; class Pinopsida; order Cupressales; family Cupressaceae; genus Cryptomeria; species Cryptomeria japonica. The sequence continues at coordinate 88,708,749 of NC_081408.1, forward strand.
GTGCCTTTTTCAACAGTGTGGCACAGTTTACCACCTTTGGAGGGGGTATCTTTCAGCATTGACATGGGGACACTTGAACAATTTTTAGAGATTCCTTTCATCATGAGTTTTCTTCATACATCTTCCCTTTATGATTGGGGAGACTTCATGGATACACCTTTGGTTTTGTTTCTTCCTAAGGGGAGGAATGTTGTTCGACGTTCATGGAGTAGTTTCTTCATACATCGAGCTTCTATCATTGGTGCAGATTCCACATTGAGGGGGGGCTTCCTAGCTTCTCTTCTTCTCTCATATGGGGGTACTTTTTCCTCACATGGGGTTTTGTTCCTCACATACTTCTATGAGAGTTCTTTGTATCTAGTTTTCATCTCTCTTTTGGGGGAGGGTTTTTTCCCATTGGGTTTTTCTCTCTTTCCCCACTTTGTGAGAGATTTCATTACATTGGTTTGCATGCATTTTCATTTTTGCATGGGTACCTAACATGGCCTAGTAGCCGGGACCCATCTTGCATTGCTTAGTTGCATTGTAGACTTAAGTGCATTCCCCTAAGTTGCACTTTTGGGGGGGTGTTGGTGTAAATAATTATTCATCATGGATATTATTACACTTTACTTAAGTTTACTTAGGAAATGCATTTCATAGTAGTTTGGTTATGAGACACTTGGGTGTTTGTGCCACATTGAGATAGTGTGTGTAGGAGAATTTCCACCTTTTATGGTGTTGATCTTGTTGTTACACTCCACATTCAGTGGGTGATCCACCTCATGTAGACTATTATATTGTTTCTCCTAACTACCCACACTTATTTCCTACCTACCCTTGTTTCTTATTGAGCCACATGTCATGTTTGTGTGCTCACATATCCATAAGCCTTGCCTATATAAGCAGGCTCATCTACATTGTATGTAAAATGGAACAATTGATCATTTATCTATTGATGAGAATACAGTTTATTATTATCCTATATTTTGTCTCTATTGTACTTTTCATTGAGCTCTTGATCTTGGAAAAATCTCACAGTAGAACCATAGAAGAACTAAGAGATAGTCAAGTAGAATTGACTATTAGTCCAGAAGAAACTGAGTTTGAAAGAAGACAAAATCTAGCAAAAGAATTCTCTATATCATGTGCACTAGTATGTCAACTTCAAAATGCAAATGAATTTATTGAAAATAATCAAGAAGGATCTTGCAGTACTAAAGACGTGCGTGTTGATATAATCCAATCGTTTAAGCGACAAATGTCAGATGAAGATCCATTTGAGTGTGAACCACAAAATGCTAATACTAATTTTGTTAGAACAGATTCGAGAATACTTGGGAGAGATAATCCTCAAGATAATTCTATCTATGACATTACCTACTCTACTCCAAATTATGACCATTATGTCATGAATTTTGAAGCACCTAACGATGACAATGATTATGACTTACCCATTCTTCATCCTGAATTAATTGATTGGGATAATCTAGAAAACCTTGAATTAGATGTCTTTTCCAATGATCATGACTTAGCTGTGTATCTTAATGTTGTCGAACCCATAAGACCTAAGATATCTTCCATTGTCAAATCAAGTAACATTTCTTACAGTCAAGAGAATGCCAAACTTTCCAGTCACAAAATTCAAATAAAACAAGGAAAGAGACCTACTGTTGAAAACCATTTCATGGCAACACTAGATCAATCAAAAGGGAAAATAAAGGATGTATCTGATGGTGATAACCTCTTGGAGGCACTAGAAGATGGAAATTTTGACATCCTCCCTACGTATTTTTAGGAGAGATCTACTATTCTAATACAACCAACAGAAGCAATAAACATTGGAACATCAAAGGATCCCAAGATACTTTATTCTGCTGCCTCATTATCAGATAAAGAGAGGAAAGAATACATAGAACTCTTCAGAAAAAGACAAATAAATTTTGCTTGGTCCTATGTTGACATGCCTGGACTTAATCCAGATCTTATAATGCATCATTTCAATATGGATTTAAAAGAAAAACCAGTTAAGAAAAAGCTAAGGAAGATGCATCCACACATTGCTCTTCTTGTAAAAGTCGAGCTAAAGAAACTATTAGAGGTGGGTTTCATAAGACCTATTGCCTATCCAGAATGGGTTTCAAGCATTGTACCAATGTCAAAGCTGGATAAAAGCATAAGAGTCTACACCGATTTTAGAGATTTGAACAAAACATGTCCCAAAGATGATTTCCCACTACCAAACATTGATATAATTGTGGACTTATTAGTAGGGCATGAGATGTTTTCATTAATGGATGGCTTCTTAGGATACAATCAAAAAAGAATTACCCCTCGAGATCAAAAAAAGATAACATTCACCTCTGCATGGGGTACTTATTGCTTCAATGTTATGCCATTTGGGCTTAAGAATGCAGGAACAACTTATCAAAGGGCCATGACGACAATTTTCCATGATATGATGCATACATTTATGGAAGATTATGTAGATGATATAGTTGCAAAATCTCATACAAGACAAGAACATTTGAACATCTTAAGCAAGATCTTTGATAGGTTGGAAAGATATCAGTTGAGATTAAATCCAAAGAAATGTGCATTTGGAGTAACCTTTGGAAAACTTCTTGGGTACATTATATCAGCCTGTGGAATTGAAGTAGATCCTGAAAACGTAAAAGCCATCATGGAGATGGATTCACCTAAGAACATAAGTCAATTGTGATCTTTACAAGGAAGATTGCAATCAATTAGAAGATTTGTCTCTTAATTAGTAGATAGATGTCATCCATTCACTCATCTTCTACATAAGAATGTTCAATTCAAATGGGATCAAAAATGTGAAGAATATTTTATGCAAATCAAAGAATATCTCATGAATCCTCCAGTATGGGTATCACCAATCGAAGACAAACCATTGTTGCTCTATATCTTGGTGACAAATGTATCATTAGGTGCTCTATTAGCTCAACATGATGAAGAAGGAAAAGAAAGAGAAGTGTATTACATCAGTAAAACACTTGTCAGCTATGAACTGAATTATACAACAATAGAGAAGACATGTCTAGCAGTTGTATTTGCAACTCAGAAGCTGCGATATTATAAGCTGACTCATTCTATGAAGTTAATAGCAAAGATAGATCCACTAAAGTATTTGCTGAACAAGTCAAATTTGATAGGCAAATTAGCCAAATGGGTTATGATACTGAGTGAGTTTGATATAGAGTATGTTGATCGAAAAGCTATCAAAGGATAGGTCATTGTTGATCAATTAGCTAAAGCTCCTTTACAAAATAATATACCATTGCACATTGAATTTCTTGATGTAGACATTCTGATAGTAAGTATAAAATTTTGGGAATTGTACTTTGATGGTTCTTATACACAATATGGATCGGGTGCAGGAATTTTATTCATCACACCTCAGGACATACAATTCCAAAATCATATAGACTGTGGTTTCCATGCACAAACAATATTGCAGAATATGAAGCATTGACTATTGGGCTCAAAAGGACTATTGAATGGAATATCAAGGAATTACATGTTTATGGTGATTCACAACTTATCATCAATAAAATAAATGATCATTACAAAACTAAGCATGGCAAGCTCATGCCCTATAAAAAGTTGGTAGAAGAGTTTAAAGGGCAATTTGCAGAAATATCATTTACTCAAACCCCAAGAAATGAGAATAAACCAGAAGGTGTAATGGCTACACTAGCATCTCTCTTACAGAATCGGGAGAATCAACAGCGTTACGAATTCCTCATGGAAGATATCTTAACCCCTACCATTTAATCCCAACATACCTACATGATTTGTCAAATATCAGGAATCAGTCAATCCTTATACGGCCAAACCTATCAATACTTAAAAGAGAATATCCTTCCTCCTAACCTATCTCACAATTAAAGAGGAAATTTTATCCACCAGTCATCCCGCTATACTATTATTGCTGATACCTTATATAGGCGAGGTCTAGATGGTACTTTATTGAGATGTCTTGAACAAGAAGAATCTAAGAAAGTTCTTAACAAATTTCACGCAGGTATTTGTGGCACACACTCAAGTGGATTAACATTGGCTAAGAAACTTCTTCCTATGGGTTACTATTGGCCTACATTGGAGAGAGATTCATTCACATATGCCAAAAAATGCAAACAATGTCAGATCCATGGGAATCTCATTCACGCACCAGCACAAGAATTGTATCCTATGGTCAGATCATGGCCATTTTTTCAATGGGGCCTTGATTTGGTAGGAAAGGTAAATCCTTCATCTTCTAATGGACATATGTTCATTTTGACTGCCATTGAATATTTCACTAAATGGATTGAAGCAGTACCTCTAACAAAAGTGATAGGAAAACAAATATCATCATTCATCTTGAATTATATAATTTGTCGCTATGAAGTTCCTATGACCATTATCACTGACAATGGACGGCCATTTAAGAATCAAGATGTGAAGGAACTATGTGAGCAATTTCATATCCAACATAGGTTTTCTACTCTATATTATCCACAAGGAAATGGTCAAGATGAGGCATCAAACAAAATTATCTTGAAAATATTGAAGAAAACAGTCAATGAAGCTGGAAAAGACTGGCACATTCAGCTAAATCCTTCTCTTTGGGCATACCGAACCAACATCCGCACACCAACGGGGGTAACTCCATATTGCTTAGTCTATGGCTCAGAAGCCATATTACCAGTAGAAGTAGAGATACTTTCTCTATGAATTTCCTTGAAAGGTCTTGTACCAAAGGAAGAGCAACAAGTCTCTAGACTCCAAGAACCTAAACTGATCCAGGAACGTTGCCAAAATGCAATAGATCATTTGAAAGTGTATCAACAGAGAATGGAAAGAAGTTATAATCATAGAGTCAAGTCACACATTTTTCAAATTGGAGATATAGTTCTAAGGGAGAATACAAGAAATCAACAAGACCGAGAAAAGAAGGGTAAATTTGAACCAAATTGGCTAGGATCTTTTGTTATAGTAGCAGCATATGGCTCAAGAGAATACAAGTTATCTACCCCCGAAGGTGATTGGTTTGATGAACCTATCAATTCCATCCATCTCAAAAAAATCTATGCTTGAGATATAAAGTCCTGGAAAAAATCAATAAAATGCATATAAAGTCTTGGAAAAAATCAATAAATAGCATATAAAGTTTCGAAGAAATCAGTAAAAAGAAGCAAATCAGAAAATCCCTAAAAAGAATAAAACATTTAAAAGAAATTAAAAGAAGAAGAAAAGGAGAAAATGCAATAAATTTAAATGGTGAAAACCTGGTAAATAGGTGCTATCTAAAAAGTGAGTTCTTCCATCTATGAGATCACTTTGCACACCTATCCACTTCATCCTATCGCAATTATCACTTCCATCTATCTTCTCTTATCCATTCAATCTTTCATGTCTATTTCTCTAAACCATTTAGTATGCATCTTACCAACAATTATCAATTATCATAGTCACTATCTTAGATTTTATCAGAATCAATCAATCTACATTTGTATCCCGCCATGGACAAGGTTGGGGCCTCTCCCAAGCTAGCTTTATAAGAAAGAGTTCTCTTGAGAAAGCTTCATAATCTTGTGGAAAAAGAGAAGATTTTTTAGTAGCAAAAATTCATACTTAAATGGATTAAGGAGAGTAATCTGAACACTAATTTATTTCATCAATCTATCCACAAGCATAATGAAAGCAATAGAATTTTTGAACTTATTTGGGTAGATAGTATGGTCTTCTATCACGATGAATAGATCTACCAGGAAGGAGTCAATTTTTTCAAGAATATTCTCAATCCACCCCCTAATTCTTATCCCCTCTTCAATAAAGTTTCAAATAAAATCCTTTACGCTATTCCCAACTCCCTTTCCCCATGATTTGGAGGCCCTAGAACTTAGATTTTTAGAAGAAGCAAAAATTGTGGTCTTTTTTCTTAGCCCCTTTAAGTTCCTAAGTCTAAATGGCTTCCCCTTGACTTTTTGTCAAATGCATTGGAGTATTGTGGGTCCTGATGTTATTTTAGCTATCAAGGAGTTTCAATCTACTCACAGGCTCCTTAGAGAAATAATGTCCTTATCCCTAAAAAGGTTGGTGCAAATAGAATGTCAAAGTTTAGGCCTATCAACCTTTGTAATACTCTACATAAGTTTTTTTCTAAACTGGTGGTCAATCAAATTAAATCATTAACATGATTAATGCCCACTAGAAGGGGTTTCTTCTAGGTAAAAAAGTAAGAGATAAACTATGCTCTTAAATTTGGACATTTCTATAACATATAACACGGTATCATGGCTATTCCTCTCAACGGTTTTAAGTAAGTTCAAGTTTCGTGGCAAGATTTTGCAAATGATTGAAGTTCTCAATCATTCCCCTATGTTCTCTATTCTTGTTTATGGCTCCCCTTAAGGTTTTTTCTTGGTCTTTGGAGGGGTCCATCAAAGGGATCCCCTCTCTCCCTACTTGTTCATTCTATTGGTTGATGTGGTTGGAAAAAACATCGATAATAGTGTGAGAACATGCCTCTTTCAATGTGTTAGGCTATCTTTGTCCCCTTAGTTTGTTTCCCATCAATGTTTTGTGGATGATACCATATTCATTGGGTATTCTTCCATGGTGGAGGCTAAGGGTTGGGTCTCTATTTTGTTAGATTAAGCTATGGTCCTAGGTCAAAAGATAAATCTAAAAAAAACTACTTTCTATTTCATTCATGTCCATCCCTCTCTTCAAGACCGTATTGCTAGTTTGCTAAAGTGTCAAATCTCCAACCTTCCTTCATCCTATTTGGGTATGCACTTAACAACATCAAAATTTTATAGTTTTGTTTGGTCATCTTTATTGAAACATATTCAAAAAACACTTGCTGGTTGGAAAGGTCTCCTTTGAGTAATATTGGGAAATTCTACTTGGTTAAGGCTTCTCTCCAAAGTACCTATATCTCTCTTCTTTCTCTTTTTCACATTCTTTCTTCATAGACTAAGAAGTTAGAATAGAGTCAAAGAAGTTTCCTCTAGTCAAGGATGGATCAAAAGAATCATGTATCCATTGTGGATTAGGAGATGTTTTTCTCTTGTAAAAAGTCAAGGGGCCTTAACATTAGAAATACTAAAACCTCGAATACTTATTTTCTCTCAAAATTTAGCTAGATAATTCTTATGATTCCCTCTAACTGGTCAAGTGTTTTGAGAGCTAAATATTTGCAAGGAAGGGAAGGAATATTGTTTCTTCATTTGGACACTTTGCCTCATGGTTATCACATCTACAATAGCATTCTTAAAAATAATCCTTATTAAGTAATAATGTGATTTGGAAGCTAGGTAATGGTGAACTAGTCTACTTTTGGAAGGATCCTTGGGCCTCTTATGTTCCTCTATAGTTCCACCCTCTATGCTTGGCTATTGAGGTGGACTTAACTAGGAGACTTTATGTCATTGTCAAGGACTATTGGAATATTTCTTCGTCTCCTCAGAAAATTGATCCTAAAAAGTTTGATCCCACAATTCATGTTGCTACTATTGAACTCCTCAATCTATAACATGCAAATATTTTATAGACCTCATTCTCTTGATATTCTGGTTTGGCCTTCTTCTAAGGATGGGATTTAATCGGTCATGTCTAGATTCAATCTCTTCTCTCCTTTGTGGCCTCCTCAATTTGAGTGGAGAAACATATGGAGATGTAGAACCATCCCTAAAGTCTACTTTTTTTGTGGATATTTTGTAATAGAAAAATTCTTGCCATTGATAATCTTTAGAAAAGAGGTAAGTAATTGGTCAATCGTTATTTTTTTTGCTAAAACATTAAAGAAACTATCATTCATCTCTTATTCCATTGTGAGTACTATTTAAACATTCTCTTCGACCTAGAATTGGCACAAAGATCCCATGTTGGGTTCATATTCCTTGACCCCCCCCAGTTCTCTCACCCCTTGATTGTTCAGCTTTAGTGGTAGGGTTTTCTTCACTCAAGCTAGAGTATTTAGAAAGAGCATAACAACATAATTTTTAGGGATAAGAAATTTTTGTGGGAAGCTTTAGTCATCTCCATTATCCACAACATAAAGGATAATATCAAGTGTTATCCCTCTTCCAGGCACAAGAAGTCCCCCTTGCCTCTTAAGATCAACATTGCTAATTGGAAGATTTTTCTGTCCCTCTCTAATTTCATCTCTTGGGCTTTGGATTTAGAAACTTTATTTAGTAGTCCCCTTGAAATTGGTTGGCTAAAATTAACATTTTATAGCTCATCAAAGGGAAATCCAAGTCGAGTGAGAAAGGGAGGCATCATTAGGGATGAGTTAGATAGCTTGATTATTTCCTACATGATCAATTTAGGGGTCAAGACCTCCAACTTTGCTAAGGCAGCTCCTATGTACCATGATATATGTCTAGAAAATGACAAAGAATTTGTTACAATTATTGTTGAAGGTGACTCGAGAAACATAATCATGATGCTTAATGGTAAGGCATCCCCTAGCTAAACTATGAGAAATCTCGTCTTTGATTTTCACCATACAAATTAACTCACACTCTCTAGGAAGAGGGAACACGTCAGCTAATAGGCTAGCTAATCTGGGACCTTTCATAAAAAGATTGAAGGTGTGGACCTCTATGCATGACCTCCTAGATAATATGGGTGCAATGATTCTAAATGATCAAAAATCTAGTATGGACACTTGATATATGGGATTTCATATTTGTAATGGTTTATTTTGTTTTCTTTTTCCACTATCATCATTATCCTAAGTGGGGAAATTCCTTTCCTCTTTCAAATGGGATCACCTGTTTAAAAATCATTAAAGTCTAGCTTTTTGTGCTTTTTGTCTCCAACTTTCCTAATTTGATTGTTTTGAGTAAAGTCACTTCCACTATTATGCTTAGGCCTACAATGGGTGGTGATTTGATTCAAGTGGAGCCTAACAATTGTGCGTCCTTGAAAAATGATACCACTTTATGGTTGACATTTGAAAGGGGGGATTTTTCCTTCTATATAGAGGCAATGGTAGGCCATGACCCTTCCCTTTGGGTTGATTTGTTTGTTCCTAGAAAGTTTAGGGTGTGTTGATTTCATAGAGATTTCTTTTAATTTTTTTGTTGAGCTTATCTATGTAGCCACTGGTATCCCAATAGAATTGGCTACTTTTCCTTTGAAAACCAAAGGAAATTACAATGACAACTTCAGGAAATCCTTGATGAAAGGTGAAAAAATCAATCATTTGTAGACTGGTTCAACAAGGAGGATCTTCCAAGGGAGTGGAAGGATGTTTTAGAGGTTCTGATGAGTTATATGACTCTTGACCACATATTTAAAATATTTCAGTCTCAACTCTTCCCTATGTTAAATCATTTTAGACATGGTATAAAGATAAATTTTTCTTTTTGTATTCACTCTTCTCTGCCTCGGTCAATTGTGGCAACTCAATCAAAACCTAATGGTTAGCCCCTTAATCAAGGTTTGATTCTAAGACTTTATTAATATAATTTGAGCCTAACCCTAGCCTACAATTATTTGCCCTATATGGCTAATCTTTCTTTAATTGTGGACTTGAACAAGTCCCCTCCATCGAATTTGAAAGGGGCAAATAGCTTCACAGGAGTTGATTTGGTCTTATCAAACATATAAATCCAGATCTGAGCACCAATGAATACGCAGAAGGGAGAAATGGAGAAAAGTGATACCCAAAGCCCTCTTGGAAATCAATTCATGCTAAAACTCGAATAAGAGGTAGAACACTAAAAAAAAGCATTAGTAATAAAAAATTGATATATATATATGTATACATACACACACACACACACACACACACACACACACACACACACACACATATATATATGCCACGTTTTCAGAGAAATCTTCAAGAGTTAATGAAATGGCAATCACATTTTTCAAAAGAGAATCGATCTGAGTCAGAAGGAGAACAAAGAAGAGTGTGGGGCGATAAGACTGGCAAGAAAATAAAGTATGGGAGGTGGTGATATTCCCTTTGTTCATGGGATTGATTTGGTTTATCCAAATCGAATCTTGTAAAACCAAAGCAATTAACTATCCAAGACTAAGCCAACAATATAACCAAAACCAAGCAAATGGATATGTTAAGTCTGCAAAAAAAGAATAAGAACAAAATTTACCAGATCGCCTTGCAGCCAATGTGAGAGGAGATGGGGGTGTTAGAAGTGTAGACACCTAAAATTGTCATGACTAATTAAATAAATATCTTTATTTATTTAATTACTTTAGCCTAATTCTTCTATTAATTAAATAATCTTTATTTGTTTAATTATTTCATTTATCCTCTTCTAGCCTTATTTCTCATTTAAATAAATACCTTTATTTATTTAAATTATCCTTTTCCTAAATTAAATAAATATCTTATTTATTTAATTGATCCCATTTCTACTATTAATTAAATAAATATTTATTTATTTAATTAATTCATTAACCTTTTCTACCTATGACACATGTCATTCATCTCTTAATTCATACACTACCTACCCTCTCATTATTTTATTATTTCCTCTACCTACCCTCTAATCATAGCCGACCATTTATCTTTTACACCTCTGAATCTTATCCCTCTATTTCTTATATTGTCTTCTATATAAGGAAATGTTTCCTTCATTATCAACCCTAATCAATAATTCTAATCAATCTATGCATCCTAATCAATTGACTACCCGACTACACTTTTGTACTTTCATATGCGATCAAGCCTACTTGCAACCACATTTCCATTCTTTGTTGAGCTCTTGTTCACATATAAAATCTGAGAGCAAATATATCAAGCAAGATCAATGGAGATAGGAAGAATGGAGATCCAAACCCTATTGGACATGTGATGGTATAATCTTTGTGATTTCATTTGATTTGCATTGTCTTAGGTAATCTTCATATGTTATGGTGGATCTTTGTTGTTGTTAGGCTAGAGTTTTGTGGTTGAATTCATTTAGTCTTTCAATATTGTTTTATCCATTTTCACCATATACAAGAACATCAGGCATTGGAAATTTGTAGGAAAGGAAAGTGAGAAGGGGGAGGTGTGGTTCCTCCTCAATAGCAAATCAATCTTCCTTGTTGCTCTTTCTACCAATCGGTACCCTCTGCAGCACGTGGAAAGGAGAGGAAGTGATGGTAAAACAATAGTACCTTATCCTTTGACAATCAATTCGACCCCCCCAGCCCCCTAAGAAAATTGACTCAGCACAAAAAAAAAAATGTGATGCCTAAAACTTCGACGTCTTTCATATGATAACTGGCTTGGTGTTTATAAATAATTTAGCTTATTTTTTCATCCAGGAAAAGTGGATCTTGAATGCAGAAAAATTAGGGTGACATCTTTCATATGATAACTATCTCAGTATTTATAAATAATTTAGCTGAGGTTTTCATCTAGGAAAAGTGGATCTTGAATGCAGAAAAATTAGGGTGATTGGAGAGTTAGAAGTGAAGTAAAATCAATTAGATTAGTCAGTTAAGAAAGTTGATCAAGAGTTGGACTAGATTGATTAGCCAGTTATGGAAAACAACTAGAAAGTTGACAGGAAGTTATTGAGAGTTTAACTCTCCATCAAAATTTGAACTCAAGTGTTAGATTTAAAACATGCTTGAGTTCAAATAAGTCATTAATACAAATTAATATTTTAAATTCATTTAATTTTAGTCTCTTATTTAACATTTTTAATTTAAATTTAATATCTTATGCGTCAATTATATCTTAATGTTATTCATTATCAATTTCCCAAATCGAAATTAATTTGCTTAATTATTACATGTGTGTGTGTGAATGCATAGGCCATATTCCTTGGGTTACTGTCAACGAGCTAGGAGACCCCTCCTTGATCATATGTCTGTCTTCGATGGTCCTCCTTGCAACCATCTAGCGCTCAACAAAGTTGTCAGATTACATATAAAAAACAATTATTAACATCATCACATAATTATCATCAACTGGCATAATAATTATTCATCACATTAACAAAATGTCATCAAGCATAATAATATCGCCAAGAATCATAATGTCAAAATAATAACATCAAAACCAATATTGTCAAGTAATATCAATGCCTAAGTTATCAACTAAGTCTAAAACTTAATCATCTAAATCAAGTCGTGACACCTAGTAACTTGGTTGCATTTATGTTTGATCCTGCCTAGCAGCTTGGCTACTATTGTTTTGTGTTTGTCACATATATGAATCACTTTGTAGGCTTTGAGATTTTCTATCTATTTTAAAGGTTTATAATTCCTTCAAAACCAACTTATCTTAAACAAAAAATAACAAGCAATTCATGTGCTAGACTGATTTCATTAGCGGCAACTGGGCTCCCTTGGAGGATGAGGTGATTGCTTTAAAATCCAATGCACTTAGAGGAGGAAAGGAATAACATGGAGAAGACCACCATTGATCTCTAGGAAAAGAAAAGAAAATGATAAAAATTATGTAAGATATCATTGCATTTAGCAAGGAGATGATCAACAAATCGATGGTCTCGATGCAAGTTTTGCAAGAGATGGAAAGGACACATGCCAAGTGTAAGTGCTCTAATGTGGCTTTTGTTGGTTCTCTAGAAAGGTCTACTAAAAGGGGAAATGAATTGCTTCCCTTATGCCACTCTCTCCAAGGAGATTTCAACTAATAGGGGGCTATCTTTTCTAGGGCAGTTGAATATTATCAATCAGGAGTGGTAGGCCATGAAGGTCCCTAGTCTTTTAGGAATTTAGTAGGGGATTCCATAAGTGGAGAATTCTATGCCAGTGTATTCCTTGTGTATTTAGTTTGTTATTTTATTGCTTGTTTGTTTTAAATTTGATATTACATAATCATAATATTGTTGAATATTTGGTTAGATGGTTGAACCCTTAATTGTTATCTTGAACCCATAACTTGTTTCAATCTCTGACTTGACGCTTCTAGAAATGCAAACTACCTGAAAGCAATTACAAGTCAAATGGGAGTGTCTATGATCACAAAAGATAAACTAAATGAAATAAGTTGTGTTTGATCACTGGCTTGAAGATGAATTTAAAAGCCAATGATGAGCCAATTTGCATGAGTTGATGAATGACATGTTCTTTACAGATTACAAAAATAAATCCTTATGTGAATTAATGGCTACCACGTTAATTGTGGTTTTAATTAGGCCTTCACATTGGTTAATTGATCCTAAATTGAATATAGGGAGCACAAGTGCAATAGTACTCTTTAGCTGCCAATTTGTTATTAATCAGCTGAGCTAGAGAGTCAATTAAACATCATATCATAGAGCTTGTAGGCTTGTTCCCGAGAAGCTTGTATGTTTGTTTTAATTTCACCTCCTGTTTCTTTCAAAATTGCACATTTTTGATATGAAAAGGTGTCATTATTCTCTAAGATTGTTAGTGGAAAATACATATATTTTATTGTATTTAATGGGTAGAAAACAATATACCATAAAATTTTGCCTTTATGATTTTTTTTTTTGCATTATGTGAATCCCAAGAGATTTCATTTTATGATAATGTATAAAAATTTGCACGGCTTACCATTTGCGATGTCGTCTCCCCAACCTATGTCGTTTGCGGTGTTGCCATCTGCAGATGGTGCATTGCACTTTGCAGCTGTTGATGCGGTTTTGTCACCTTCTACGACTGATCTAGGTGCGATGGTTTTCTGCTTCTCTCACTCGAGTTGGATATGGTGAGAAGGTGAATGCTTCCACCGCTAAGGTTCGTTCTAGTGCAATGGTGTCTACCGTTGCCGGCTCTGGTGGACAAATTAGGGTTCCGAGTGCTCGTTTTCAACAAGGGTTGAAGAGACTGAATATTGATCAAGGGTTTATACTTGTTTCAATTGCCATCTCCATTAAGATGAAAGCAAAGACTAAAGAGGAAATTGATTACAATGTTTTTATTTTCTCCACATAGGGGGTTATCTGTCGACTTATGGGTTTTGGGCCTAGCCTCCCTCAACTACACTCCTGGATCTCAGAACATTTGGAGCCACTCGTTACTGGTAAAGTTCATATTTACCCCATGGCTAAAGGTTTTTTCATTGCAAAATTTGAGAATGCTCGGGATAGAAATATAATATTATGTGATCATTATTTTAGTTGGGAGGACAAATTTATGCTAATGATTAAACCTTAGCTCTCAGATTTCAATCCTTCTTCTAAAACTTTTAACAAGATCTTGATTTGGGTTCAACTTCGTAATCTTCCCCTTCATCTTTGGGTTGATCCTCTTTTAAAGGAAGTGGGTGAAGCCCTTGGTGATTTTTTGATGGTAGCTGATGAATCTTCTGACAATGTTCACTCCACCTTTGCATGTATTCAGGTTGAAATGGATGTTTCAAAATGGTTGTCTGCTGAGATATATCTCAAATTGTCTAAGCGTTGTTGGGTTCAATCTTTGGACTATGAAGGAATACATTTTCGATGTAGAAGATATTTTAAAACAGGTCATGTAGCTGCACAATGTGGATTAGAGAAAAAGACAATGTCGTCTTCATGGTGGAAAGGGGCTTCCCAAAAACATTATACGGTTGAGAAAAACTCTAAGCAATAGAGGAGTTTTTCTCAGGTGGTTGTGATGGGATCACAAGGTTTTGTGGCTTCTCCTCCAGATGCCACAAATGGTAGGAATGTTGATGCAGAATCCTCTTTGGATGTCACAGATGGTGGGAATGATGATTTTGTGTTGTTTCTTCATGTTGATTCCACTAATGAGAGTGGGAGTGGGCCTCAGGCTGCAAAGTCTTGCGACAGTATTCCAACGGTCAAATCTGGTGGATATTTTGACATTGTTATGTTTGTAAGGAGGAATACTGATGATGAAATGGTGGATGCTCTTTCTGTTGGCACTCATTCTCATAATGAAGGTGGATTTTTACTTGCTTGGCATAGTAAGGTAGTGCAAGTGGAAGAGGGTCGAATTATGGTTAAGGGTAAGAAAGCTAAGCTTTCTAAACCCTCTTTTGACATGACTCTCCATTCCCACAAGAGTAGTGCTAACTGTAAATATTGATGGTTTTAAGTTGGGAGAGCCTTGGTTGGAGTTTTTAAAGTCTTTCTCTGGTGTTGTTTTAGGTTGTGGGAGTCTACTTTTTAAAAAACCCTATATTTGGTTTTGACAGTTTCATCCCTAGTTGTCTAGTTATTTCCTATTCCTTCTTTATGACAACTATTTGTTTGAGGGTCAGTTATGTCTCTACCCCATTGATGTAATATTGAATATGTTTTATATGGGGTGGTTTAGTTGTAGTGATCTATTTTGGCTTAATGTCTTGTTAAGTCCAAACTAATCTTTTTTTGTAAAGGGTTCCAGGTCCCTTCAAAACCCATTTTTTCTTTAATCAAAAACTTTGCAAGGCTTTACAATTTAACAAACATTTTAAACCTTTCGATTTGTTGAGCCAATAATTGATATTTATATTAGGTGAAAAAACTAAAACTTTTGCTTGGCTACCACTATGATTCCCAACCCAATGTTCAAGCTTCATTGCTTGCAAAATTGATAAATGAGCTTATACAAAAATAACAAAAGGAAAAAATAAATCATGATTTGTGTATAGGACATGATAAAAAATGAAGACTTTATCTTCACCAAGGTTTGTGCTACAAATTTAACAATTTGTGGTCTTCTTCCCGAATTACACACCTAAGTTCTAGAATTGTAGAAACCTCTTATTGTTGGAAAGGTTAGGCTATATCCTTGAGCTAACAACTTCTCCATACGGGATTTTGTCTCGTCATGGGATATGGATTTGGTGCTTGGTAGTAGGTTATGGATGTGGGGAAAGCACTACCTCTTTGTCAAGCCTTGGTTTACCTCCTTCAACCTCCTCTCGGATCCTCTCAATATCAAACCAATTTCGGTTAACTAGTAAATATTCCTCTCCAATTTCAGTAAGACTCCTACTATGAGAACATTGGCAATGTCATTGGTTGATTCTTGAAGGTTGACTCTACTACTTCCTACATGGGTCACTCTATTTATGCCCATATTCTAGTAGACATAGATATCTCCAAGGGTTTTTATAGGTATATTGTTTTGATGGTTGGGTATACACGATGGACACAACCACTCGGCTTTTGATTGTCCACTTTCTCAACATATAGGTGAGGCTACATGGTGGAAGAATGCCCACAGTGATCACTTGACCATTTACACTTTTGATTCTCTAATTGACAGTTCCTCTAAAGATGATGAAGCTTCTTAGTTTGTCTCTTGAACTCCCCTTGTGGTGAATCATGTTCCCAATGGTTTTTCTTAGGGATTGGAATGTCTCTACAAAGTCCAACTCCTATGATTCCTTTGGCTCCTAAACCCATCTAACTTCTGATACAATTGTTCATTGGTTGGCTTATCCTTCTACATGTTCATCTGTTTGCATTGTGCATATGGATGGGCTTTTGAGGGTGTGACCACACCCCCAAATGCAAGTCTTAATTTAACTATTTTGCATTTAAACAAATGAATACGATTTGTCATTTAATATGAGTGCAAATTACTACATTCAATATAAAGTAAGATCCATAAGTTAAAATTTTTTGACAAAATGGATAAATGTTCTATCCAATTAGTTAGTGAATATATAAATGAGTTAAATTTTAGATACCATAGTTAGTGTGTATGAAAAACTATGAACACTATTCAATTTAACGACTTCTACTAAGGATAACTTAGCACCAATGTAACCATCCAACCTGAGCGTCAAGCATTCAAAGAACTCGCATACGTAATGGTTCATATGTATGGTTAAGGTAAACTCGGAAAAACTTAAAGTAGCATCAACTTAACCCAAGCATTCATGAAATGAAAGAAAACTAAACATGAAGGCACACATTCCACAATCATGCACAAATAGGACACATGTTCGTAGGTTAGTGTTTAGTAGTTTTCCTTAATTTTTGGTTAGTTACATATCTCATGGCGACTTCCTGATGCGTTTACATCATTAGACCTCATAGACCAATTACATGGCTTACATAGCTTAAATCATGACACCATATTTGGTCTTATTTCAATGATTTAATAATACAACATGCTTTTAATACACAAGATATCACAATGAAATACATGAATCTTTGTCTTCGGATGTAGCCTCTTCCTTGCCATCAAACTCACCTCCATCTACAATCTAGAAGATGTACATATGAGCCAGGTGTTTTTTCATCCCAACCAATCGAAGCTTACGCTTCCCTGTGCTCATGACAAGCTCTCGTCCCTCACTGTTGGTGTTGGAAATAAGCCACACTCGGACCAACGATGGACTTGTCCAAGAGGGGCTAGTAGCTCAATGGTAGAGTACTCCAGCATCATATGGAAGGTCCTAGGTTCGAGTCCTAGCTGGTCCATGTCTCAACATGGTATCAAAGCCATTTCCAGGCTAAGAGCCCCAAGCACACGAAAGGCGTGGCTTAAGGTGGTGCTGGAAATAAGCCACACCAACATAAACTAGCATATATACATAGAAATATATATAAAGAAAGCGGAGAGATATCGAGGCTTTCATTTCAAATTTTAACTTAAAATATAACTTTGTAAATAAAAAATATATATTTCTATATATATATGCTAATAGCATCTGTAGGGGAAATTGGAAATAAATTAAATTATAAAATATTTATTAATTTACAAGTACAAGATTTTACGTTATATTAATTATTTAATGACTTATAAATCAAATAATTTATATTAAATGAATTATTGAAATTATTTTAAAATTAGTAGGAGTTGTTATATGTTATTTAGTTTTACGATTATGCTTTCATTTCATTGAGGTTTATCATTTCTATATGTTTTCAAGTTAACGGGTTAGAATTCCATTTTGTTTGGTTTCATTGCTTAATTTGGTTGAGTTTAGTATTGGGGTTAGGGTTAGGGTTAGATTTATGGTTCAATTTGATGTAGGATATAGGTTTATTTGGTTTAGCGTTTAGTGTTACATGTAGGCTTGGGATGAAAACATTAACCCCTAATCTAATGAGGGTTAGGGTTTAATTATATTTAGTGTTGAATTTGGTTTATAGTTAGGGTTTGATTTTGTTTTAGAAATAAAAAATACAAACAAATTACTAGAAATTGCTACAGCAATAAAAACATGAATATTTTTACTCAAATGATCAACTGATCAACTGATCGAAAACATAAGACATCACATCCCAAATAATAATATAATTATCTACTTCATGTAAATCTCTCATGGAGTTCTCCTCATGTAGAAGGGTTGGAATTAATCTTATGCCAATAAATGCTGGAGAGAAAACATTCCAGAAATAGCTTTACAATTAGTCATCCTCTCCACAAAATAAATATTTGTATAATAACACCATTCATCCTTCCAACTGTAATATCAAAACAAAAAAACTTCAATGTATTGTATTTCTTTCCAACTGTAAAATTAACCCCAAAAAAATTAAGCACAAACCCTAACTAAACTCTTTGTCAATCTCCCAGATAAACCCTATGTTCCTCTTGAAATTGGTTGGCTAAAATTAACATTTTATAGCTCATCAAAAGGGAATCCAAGTCAAGTGAGAAAGGGAGGCATCATTAGGGATGAGTTAGATAGCTTGATTATTTTCTACATGATCAATTTAGGGGTCAAGACCTCCAACTTTGCTAAGGTGGCTCCTGTGTACCATGTTATCTCTCTAGAAATGGACAAAGCCTTTGTTAAAATTATTGTTGAAGGTGACTCGAGAAACATAATCATGATGCTTAATGGTAAGGCTTCCCCTAGCTAAACTATGAGAAATCTCGTCATTGATTTTCACCATACAAATTAACTCACACTCTCTAGGAAGAGGGAACACATCAACGAATAGGCTAGCTAATCTGAGACCTTTCATAAAAAAAATTGAAGGTGTGGACCTCTATGCATGCCCTCCTAGATGATAAGGGTGCAATGATTCTAAATGATCAAAAATCTAATATGGACACTTGATATATGGGATGTCATATTTGTAATGGTTTATTTTGTTTTCTTTTTCCACTATCATCATTATCCTAAGTGGGGAAAGTCCTTTCCTCTTTCAAATAGGATCACTTGTTTAAAAATCATTAAAGTTTGGCTTTTTGTGCTTTTCATCTCCAACTTTCTTAATTCGTCTGTTTTGAGTAAAGTTACTTCCAGTGTTATACTCAGGCCTACCATGGGTGGTGATTTGATTCAGGTGATTTGATTCAAGTGGATCCTAGCAATTGTGTGTCCTTGAAAAATGATACCACTTTATGGTTGACATTTGAAAGGAGGAATTTTTCCTTCTATATAGAGGCAATTATAGGCCATGACCCTTCCCTTTTGGTTGATTTTTTTGTTCCTAGAAAGTTTAGGCTGAGTTGATTTCATAGAGATTTCTTTTAATTTGTTTGTTGAGCTTATCTATGTAGCCACTAGTATCTTTTCCTTTGAAACCCAAAGGAAATTACAATGACAACTTCAAGAAATCCCTGATGAAAGGCGAAAAAATCAATCATTTGTAGAATGGTTCAATGAGGAGGATCTTCTAAGGGAGTGGAAGGATGTTGTAGAGGTTCTGATGAGTTATATGACTCTTGACCACATATTTAAAATATTTCAATCTCAACTCTTCCCTATGTTAAATCATTTTAGACATGGTATAAAGATAAATTTCGCTTTTTGTATTCACTCTTCTCTGCCTCAATCAATTGTGGCAACTCAATCAAAACCTAATGGTTAGCCCCTTAATCAAGGTTTGATTCTTAGACTTTATTACTATAATTTGAGCCTAACCCTAGCCTATAATTATTTGCCCTATATGGCTAATCTCTCTTTAATTGTGGACTTGAACAAGTGCCCTCCATCGAATTTGAAAGGAGCAAATAGATTCAGAGGGGTTGATTTGGTCTTATCAAACATATAAATCCAGATCTGAGCACCAATGAATACGTAGAAGGGAGAAATGGAGAAAAGTGATACCCAAAGCCCTCTTGGAAATTAATTCCTGCTAATTTTTCAAAAGAGAATCGATCTGAGTCAGAAGGAGAACAAAGAAGAGTGTAGGGCGATAAGACTGGCATGAAAATAAAGTATGGGAGGTGACGATATTCCCTTTGTTCGTGGGATTGATTTGGTTTATCCAAATCAAATCTTGTAAAACCAAAGCAATTAACAATCCAAGACTAAGCCAACAATATATCCAAAACCAAGCAAATCGATATGTTAAGTCTACAAAAAAAGAATAAGAACAAAATTTACCAGATCACCTTGCAGCCAATGTGAGGGGAGATGGGGGTGTTAGAACATCAGGCATTGGAAATTTGTAGGAAAGGAAAGTGAGAAGGGGGAGGTGTGGTTCCTCCTCAATAGCAAATCGATCTTCCTTGCTGCTCTTTCCACCGATCGGTACCCTCTGCAGCACATGGAAAGGAGAGGAAGTGATGGTAAGACAATAGTGCCTTATCCTTTGACAATCAATTCGACCCCACCAACGCCCTAAGAAAATCGACTCAGCACAAAAAAAAAAAGAAAAAAAAAGTGATGCCTAAAACTTCGACGTCTTTCATATGATAATTGGCTCAGTATTTATAAATAATTTAGCTGAGGTTTTCATCCAGGAAAAGTGGATCTTGAATGCAGAAAAATCAGGGTGATTGGAGAGTTAGAAGTGGAGTAAACTCATTTAGATTAGTCAGTTAAGAAAGTTGATCAAGAGTTGGACTGGATTGATTAGCCAGTTATGGAAAAGAACTAGAGAGTTGACAGGAAGTTATTGAGAGTTTTACTCTCCATCAAAATTTGAACTCAAGTGTTAGATTTAAAACATGCTTGAATCAAATAATCTATTAATTGGAATTAATATTTTAAATTCATTTACTTTTAATCCCTTATTTAACATTTTTAATTTAAATTTAATATCTTATGCTTCAATTATTATCTTAATGTTATTCATTATCGATTTCCCAAATCAAAATTAATTTCTTTAATTATTACATGTGTGTGTATGAATGCACAGACCATATTCCTTGGGTTATTGTCAACGAGCTAGGAGACCCCTCCTCGATCATATGTTTGTCTTCGATGGTCGTGCTTGCATCCATCACGCGCTCAACAAAATCGTCAGATTACATATAAAAAAAAATTATTAACATCATCAACTGGTATAATAATTAATCATCACATTAACAAAATGTCATCAAGGATAATAATGTCACCAAGCGTCATAATGTCAAAATAATAGCATGAAATACCATATTGTCAAGTAATATCAATGCCTAACTTATCAACTTAGTCTAAAACTTATTTGTCTAAATCGAATCGTGACACCTAGCAACTTGGTTCCAATTATGTTTGATCTTGCCTGGCAGCTTGGCTACTATTGTTTTGTGTTTGTCACTTCTAGGAATCACTTTGTAGGCTTTGAGATTTCTATCTATTTTAAAGGTTTATAATTCCTTCAAAACCAACATATCTTAATCAAAAAATAACAAGCAATTCATGTCCTAGACTGATTTCATTAGCGGCAGGTGGGCTTCCTTGGAGGATGAGGTGATTGCTTTAAAATCCAATGCACTCTTAGAGGAGGAAAGGAATAACATGGAGAAGACCACCATTGATCTCTAGGACAAGCAAAGAAAATGATGAAAATTATGTAAGATATCATTGCATTTAGCAAGGAGATGATCAACAAATCGATGGTCTCAATGCAAGTTTTGCAAGAGATGGAAAGGAAACATGCCAAGTGTAAGTGCTCTAATGTGGCTTTTGTTGGTTCTCTATAAAAGTCAACTAAAAAATGAAATGAACTTCTTCCCCTATGCCACTCTCTCCAAGGAGATTTCAACTAATAGGGGGTTATCTTTTCTAGGGCAGTTGAATATTATCAATCAGGAGTGGTAGGCCATGAAGGTCCCTAGTCTTTTAGGAATTTAGTAGGGGATTCCATAAGTGGAGAATTCTATGCCAGTGTATTCCTTGTATATTTAGTTTGTTATTTTATTGCTTGTTTGTTTTAGATTTGATATTACATAAACAGTGTATTGTTGAATATTTGGTTAGATGGTTGAACCCTTAATTGTTATCTTGAACCCATAACTTGTTTCAATCTCTGACTTGATGCTTCTAGAAATGCAAACTACCTAAAAGCACTTACAAGTCAAATGGGAGTGTCTATGATGACAAAAAGATAAACTAAATGAAATAAGTTGTGTTTGATCACTGGCTTGAAGATGAACTTAAAAGCCAATGATGAGCCAATTCGCATGAGTTGATGAATGACATGTTCTTTACAGATTACACAAATGAATCCTTATGTGAATTAATGGCTGCCACGTTAATTGTGGTTTTAATTAGGCCTTCACATTGATTAATTGATCCTAAATTGAATATAGGGAGCACAAGTGAAACCATACTCTTTAGCTGCCAATTTGTTATTAATCAACTGAGCTAGAGAATCAATTAAACATCATATCATAGAGCTTGTAGGCTTGTTCTCGATAAACTTATATGTTTGTTTTAGTTGCCCCTCCCGTTTCTTTCAAAATTGCACATTTCAGATACTAAAAGGTGTCACTATTCTCTAAGATTGTTAGTGGAAAATAGATATATTTTATTGTATTTAATGGGTAGAAAAAATTATACCATAAAAGTTTGCCTTTATGATTTATTTTTTTGCATTATGTGAATCCCAAGAGATTTCATTTTATGATAATGCATAAAACTTTGCAAGGCTTTCCCATCTGCGATGTCATCTGCCCAAACTATGTCATCTACGGTGTTGCCATCTGCGGATGGTCCATTGCAGTTTACGCCTGTTGATGGGGTTTTATCGCCTTCTACAACTGATCTAGGTGTGACGGTTACTTCTTCCATCACTAGAGTTGGATCTGGTGCGAAGGTGAATGCTTCCACCGCTAAGGTTGGTTCTAGTGCGATGGTGTCTACCGTTGCCGACTCTGGTGGACAGATTAGGGTTTTGAGTGCTCATTTTCAACAAGGGTTGAAGAGACTTAATGTTGATAGAGGGTTTATACCTATTTCAAATGCCATCTCCATTAAGATGAAAGCAAAGACAGAAGAGGAAATTGATTACTATGTTTCTATTTTTTCCACATAGGGGGTTATCTGTCGATTTAAGGGTTTTTGGCCTAACCTCCCTCAACTACACTCCTGGATCTCAGAACATTAGGAGCCACTCATTACTGGTAAAGTTCATATTTACCCCATGGCTTAAGGGTTTTTCATTGCAAAATTTGAGAATGCTCGGGATAGAAATATAATATTATGTGATCATTATTTTAGTTGGGAGGACAAATTTATGCTAATGATTAAACCTTGGCACTCAGATTTCAATCCTTCTTCTAAAACTTTTAACAAGATCTTGATTCGGTTTCAAGTTCCTAATCTTCCCTTTCATCTTTGGGTTGATCCTCTTTTAGAGGAAGTGGGTGAAGCCCTTGGTGATTTTTTGATGGTAGATGATGAATCTTCTGATATTCTTCACTCCACCTTTGCATGTATTCAAGTTGAAATGGATGTTTCAAAAGGGTTGCCTGCTGAGATATATATGAAATCTTCTAAGGGTTGTTGGGTTCAATATTTGGACTATGAAGAAATACATTTTCGATGTAGAAGATATTTTAAAACAGGTGATGCGGTTGCACAATGTGGATTAGAGAAAAAGACAATGTCGACTTCATGGTGGAAAGGGGCTTCCCAAAAGCATGCCACAAATGGTGGGAACATTGATGCAGCATCCTCTTTGGATGTCACAAATGGAGGGAATGATGATGTTGTGTTAGTTGTTCATGTTGATTCCCCTAATGAGAGTGGGAATGGGCCTCAAGCTGCAAAGTCTTGTGATAGTATTCCAACGGTCAAATCTGGTGGATATTTTGACATTGTTATGTTTGTAATGAGGAATACTGATGATGAAATGGTGGATGCTCTTTCTGTTGGCACTCATTCTCATAATGAAGGTGGATTTTTACTCGCTTGGCACAGTAAGGCAGTGCAAGTGGAAGAGGGTCGAATTATGGTTAAGGGTAAGAAAGCTAAGCTTTCTAAACCCTCTTTTGACATGACTCTCCATTCCCACAAGAGTAGTGCTAACTATAAATATTGATGATTTTAAGTTGGGAGAGCCTTGGTTGGAGTTTTTAAAGTCTTTCTTTGGTGTTGTTTTAGGTTGTGGGAGTCTACTTTTAAAAAAACCCTATATTTGGTTTTGAGAGTTTCATCCCTGGTTGTCTAGTTATTTCTTGTTCCTTCCTTATGACAACTATTTGTTTGAGGGTCAGTTATGTCTCTACCCCATTGATGTAATATTGAATATGTTTTATATGGGGTGGTTTAGTTGTAGTGATCTATAGGAAAAAATGAACAAGCTTCAAGAAGTATAAATTGGATCTTCAGGATCACATGAGGGAGTTTTGTACTATGAGTATGGAATTTGCGCACAACAAAACTTTACCTGATGCATCTTTTCCCTAGGAGTAGCAATCAATGGGATGGTTATCAAGATTATCATCCGGAATCAAATCTTTTGAAGAACTCGTGAATAGATTTATTTCACAGTATTCCTACAATGTAAGGAATGAGATAACAATGCTCAATTTATGCTATGTTAAAAAAAAGAATGGTGAATCTTTTATGATCTTCTTGCAATGATAGAAATGGATGTTTAATAGGTATCCAAGAAATGTACCTGATCAAGAAAAGATGGACATATTCATTGATAATCTTATCAATGAGATGAGTTATCGACTAAAAATGCAATGTCCTCCCTCTTTCACCAAGATGATTGAGAATGGTCTGAAAATAGAAGATGCGATGGTAAAGAAAGGAGAGCTAAAACTTTACAATAACTCTTACAACGACAATGACAAACCTAAATTCTGGTCAAAGAATAAGAATGTATTCAATGGAGGAAATGGCAACAATAGTGCTACAAAACAACAACCAATTTTTAATCTATCAAGTCAAGTCCCAAACAATAACAATCAAGAAAGCAATAAAGCCAAGTCTTTCTTCTCCAATCCTCATAGGAAATTCACAAACATTGGAGAACCATTAGAATCAGCTTTAAAAACTCTTCTTGCAAACAAATTTATTGTTTTACCAGAAGCAAGAAGTTATTAACCACCAATCAAACCTAATTGGTAGTATAACAATCATTTTTGTAATTACCATCGGAATAAAGGACACCAAACAAATGATTGTTAGAGATTGAAACACCTTATCCAAGATCTAATTGATAATGGAACTATCATGATGGATAGCCATAAGATAAACAAATCACACCTAGCTTTCAAAACTCCACTCCTGAATTATGAAAAAGGTGAACCACCCCAATTAAAAGATGACAAAGAAAACCCAAAGTGAACTCCACTTATACATATGATGATGTGGTAAATGTCATCATTATTAAAGATAATCCACCTTCAGAGCCAATCAATGTCATTACAAGAAGCAAAGAAAAGGTCACCTTTTCGGGTATAATAAAAAACTCAACATGCATTTCACAACAATACAATCTAGTAGAGAAATTACAAAGAATATCCGCTCATATTATTTTGGAACTTCTCAAAGTTTCACCTATGCATAAGGAAATTTTGGAAAAAGCTTTAGTGGAAACAACAGTTCCAAAAGACTTGGATGTGGATCAATTCCAAAACATGGTGGGACACCTTATAGCCCCTCATTGCTTATCATTTTCTAAAAAAGATGACACATCCTTGCAACATCGTCACAATTCTCATTTACATGTTGAAGTAGCCATTAATAAAACTCGTGCCAAATGCGTACTCATAGATGGTGGAGCGGGATTAAACATTTGTGCATTAAGTTTAATAAAAGTTTTAGGATATTCAAAAAATGCAGTAGATCCAAAGAAGAAAAAAACTATTGAAGCTTATGATGAAGTAGAGCATTCTTCTAAAGGAACTATGGTGTTGCCAATAAAAATAGGACCTGTGGAAAGGAATACATTATGTCAGATTTTAGATTTGAACATCTCTTACAACATTCTTCTGGGAAGACCGTGGATTCACACCATGCAAGTAGTTCCTTCTACATATCATCAATGTGTAAAATTTCCTCATGAAGGACAAGAGGTCACTATAATTGCATACTCTAGCCAATATTGCAATAATATGAAGCCAACACAAGATACAAGAGTTCCACATAACAGAGAGTCAGTATATCCTACCAAAGAAATTCAAGAAGTTATGGGAAACATTTGAGAAAAAGCTTAAATTGAATGATGAAGGAATGGGAAAATATTCTTTGCATAATTTTTCACTTTCACCTAAGTCATATGGAAAGCCTACAAATATCCAATCAAAGACCTCAGAGAAATCAAAAGATATATTTAATGGAGCATTTGTTAGAGCTGGAACCCTTGAAGAAGAAACCGAAGACAAGGACATTCTTGGCTGGTTGTACAAAGATGAAAATGAAACTAGAGCAATAGGTGCAGAAGTCACTATTCCCATAGAACAATATGGTAATGGTTATAAAATCATGCAAAAAATGGGATATGAAGGAAAAAGACCAATTGGTAAGTGAAATCAAGGTATTTCAAAACCTATTTGTCCCCACTCACAATCTAAAGAAGATAAATCGGGGCTTGGATATCTAAAAATAAATCAAAAGCAACATAATCATAAACAGCCAAAGTAGAGAAAGATATCAGTCTCTAAAGAAGAACAATGGAAAGAATAGCTACATCAAGCAGTAGAAATGGTAGCCAATAAGCGGAAACAAGAAGAACCTAAGAAACAAGAAGAAGAGATTGTAATCAAAAGAAAAGAAGAATCTTGTCAACAAGTTCAAGGAATACGAACAAGTACAAAATATCAACAAGATATTCCAGAAGCAGTGAACATCGAGATGGCAGAAATCAGAGAACTTTTTGCACCATACAACGTTCCTGTGTGGTATAGTTGTATAGCCCTAGACAATGGTTCAAAGACAGATTCAGATGAATATGAATGGGGTCCAAATGTCTCATCTAGTATATCAAGTGAAGAAAGAAACGAAGAGAAAGCAACCATCACAAAGGAAGACTTTTTTATTACAAAACAAAAGATGGAGTTAGAAAGAAGACAAGAAGAACTCATAATCAAGAGAAAAGAGGCATATACAAGATAGCAAAAGAAAGAGGATGACAAAGACAAAGAAATAACGCCATAAGAAGGAAAAACACATATAGATCAAGCATCTAGAAATATCAGATTTTTATCAAATAAAGAGAAAGATGTACAAAGGTATGGCAGAACCATAGAAGAACTAAGAGATAGTCAAGTAGAATTGACTATTAGTCCAGAAGAAACTGAGTTTGAAAGAAGACAAAATCTGGCAAAATAATTCTCTATATCATGTGCACCAGTATGTCAACTTCAAAATGCAAATGAATTTATTGAAAATAATCAAGAAGGATCTTGCAGTACTAAAGATGTGTGTGTTGATATAATCCATTCGTTTAAGGGACAAACATCAGATGAAGATCCATTTGAGTATGAACCACAAAATACTAATACTAATTTTGTTAAAACTAATTGGAGAATACTTGGGAGAGATAATCCTCAAGATAATTCTATCTATGGCATGACCTACCCTACTCCAAATTATCATCACTATGTCATGAATTTTGAAGCACCTAACGAAGACAATGATTATTACTTACCCCTTCTTCATCCTAAATTAATTGATTGGGATAATCTAGAAAACCATGAATTAGATGTCTTTTCCAATGATCATGACTTTGTTGTCGAACACATAAGACCTAAGATATCTTCCAGTGTCGAATCAAGTAACGTTTCTTGCAGTCAGGAGAATGCCAAACTTTCCAGTCACAAAATTGAAATAAAACAAGGAAAGAGGCCTACTGTTGAAAACCATTTCATGGCAACACTAGATCAATCAAAAGGGA
The DNA here is from genome assembly GCF_030272615.1 of Cryptomeria japonica. NCBI lineage: Eukaryota > Viridiplantae > Streptophyta > Pinopsida > Cupressales > Cupressaceae > Cryptomeria > Cryptomeria japonica. Next base: position 88,736,615 of record NC_081408.1, read on the forward strand.
AAATAAAGGACATATCTGACGGTGAAAACCTCTTAGAGGCACCAGAAGATGCAAAGTTTGACATCCTCCCTGCATATTTTTAGGAGAGATCTGCTATTCAAATAGAACCAATAGAAGCAATAAACATTGGAACATCAAAGGATCCCAAGATACTTCATTCTGCTGCCTCATTATCAGATAAAGAGAGGAAAGAATACATGGAACTCTTCAAACAAAGACAAATAAATTTTGCTTGGTCCTATGTTGACATGCTTGGACTTAATCTAGATCTTATAATGCATCATCTCAATATGGATTTAAAAGAAAAACCAGTTAAGAAAAAGCTAAGGAAGATGCATCCACACATTGCTCTTCTTGTAAAAGTTGAGCTAAAGAAACTATTAGAGGTGGGTTCCATAAGACCTATTGCCTATCCAGAATGGGTTTCCAGCATTGTACCAGTGTCAAAGCTAGATAAAAGCATAAGAGTCTACACCGATTTTAGAGATTTCAACAAAGCATGTCCCAAAGATGATTTCCCACTACCAAACATTGATATAATTGTGGACTTATCAGCAGGGCATGAGATGTTTTCATTAATGGATGGCTTCTCAAGATACAATCAAATAAGAATCACCCCTAGAGATCAAGAAAAGACAGCATTCACATGTGCATGGGGTACTTATTGCTAGAATGTTATGTCATTTGGGCTTAAGAATGCAGGAGTAACTTATCAAAGGGCCATGATGATAATTTTTCATGATATGATGCATACATTTATGGAAGATTATGTAGATGATATAGTTGCAAAATCTCATACAAGACAAGAACATTTGAAAATCTTAAGCAAGATCTTTGATAGGCTGGAAAGATATCAGTTGAGATTAAATCCAAAGAAACGTGCATTTGGAGTAACCTCTGGAAAACTTCTTGGGTACATTATATCAGCCCGTGGAATTGAAGTAGATCCTGAAAAAGGTAAAAGCCATCATGGACATGGAGTCACCTAGGAACATAAGTCAATTGTGATCTTTACAAGGAAGATTGCAATCGATCAGAAGATTTGTCTCTCAATTAGCAGATAGATGTCATCCATTCACTCATCTTCTACATAAGAATGTTCCATTCAAATGGGATCAGAAATGTGAAGAATATTTTATGCAAATCAAAGAATATCTCATGAATCCTCTAGTATGGGTATCACCAATCAAAGAGAAGCCATTGTTGCTCTATATCTCGGTGACAAATGTATCATTAGGCGCTCTATTAGCTCACAATGATGAAGAAGGAAAAGAAAGAGCAATGTATTACATCAGTAAAACACTTGTCGGGTATGAACTAAATTATACATCAATAGAGAAGACATTTCTAGCAGTTGTATTTGTAAATTAGAAGCTGCGATATTATATGCTGACTCATTCCGTGAAGTTAATAGCAAAGATAGATCCACTAAAGTATTTGTTGAACAAGTCAACTTTGACAGGCAGATTAGCCAAATGGGTTATGATACTGAGTGAATATGATATAGAGTATGTTGATCGAAAATCTATCAAAAGACAGGTCATTGCTAATCAATTAGCTAAAGCTCCTTTACAAAATAACATACCATTGCACATTGAATTTCCTGATGCATACGTTCTGATAGTATGTACAAAATTTTGGGAATTGTACTTTGATGGTTCTTATACACAATATGGATCAGGTGTAGGAATTTTATTCATCACACCTCGGGGACATACAATTCCAAAATCATATAGACTGCAGTTTCCATGTACAAACAATACTACAGAATATGAAGCATTGACTATTGGGCTCAAAAGGACTATTGAATGGAATATCAAGGAATTACATGTTTATGGTGATTCACAACTTATCATCAATAAAATAAATGATCATTACAAAACTAAGGATGACAAGCTCATGCCCTATAAAAAGTTGGTAGAAGAGTTTAAAGGGCAATTTGCAGAAATATCATTTACTCAAACCCCAAGAAATGAGAATAAACCAGAAGGAGTAATGGCTACACTAGCATCTCTCTTACAGAATCGAGAGAATCAACAACATTACGAATTCCTCGTGGAAGATATCTTAACCCCTACCATTCAATCCCAACATACCTACATGATTTGTCAAATATCAGGAATCAGTCAATCCTTATACAACCAAACCTATCAGTACTTAAAAGAGAATATCCTTCCTCCTGACCTATCCCACAATTAAAGAAGAAATTTTATCCGCCAGTCATCCCGCTATACTATTATTGTTGATACCTTATATAGGTGAGGTCTAGATGGTACTTTATTGAGATGTCTTGAATAAGAAGAATCTAAGAAAGTTCTTAACGAAGTTCACACAGGTATTTGTGGCACACACTCAAGTGGATTAACACTGGCTAAGAAAATTCTTCGTATGGGTTACTATTGGCCTACATTGGAGAGAGTTTCAGTCACATATGCCAAAAAATGCAAACAATGTCAAATCCATGGGAATATCATTCATGCACCAACACAAGAATTGTATCCTATGGCTGGATCATGGCCATTTTCTCAATGGGGCCTTGATTTCGTAGGAAAGATAAATCCTTCATCTTCTAATAGACATATGTTCATTTTGACTACTACTGAATATTTCACTAAATGGATTGAAGCAGTACCTCTAATAAAAGTGATAGGAAAACAAATATCATCATTCATCTTGAATTATATAATCTATCGCTATGAAGTTCCTATGACCATTATCACCGACAATGGACGACCATTTAAGAATCAAGATGTGAAGGAACTATGTGAGCAATTTCATATACAACATAGGTTTTCTACTCCATATTATCCACAAGGAAATGGTCAAGATGAGGCATCAAATAAAATTATCTTGAAAATCTTGAAGAAAACAATCAATAAAGCTGGAAAAGACTGGCACATTCAGCTAAATCCTTCTCTTTGGGCATACCGAACCAGCATCTGCACACCAATGGGGGTAAATCCATATTTCTTAGTCTATGGATCAGAAGCCATATTACCAGTAGAAGTAGAGATACCTTCTCTATGAGTTTCCTTGAAAGGTCTTGTACCAGAGGAAGAACAACAAGGCTCTAGACTCCAAGAACTTGAACTGATCCAGGAACGTCGCCAAAATGCAACAAATCATTTGAAAGTGTATCAATAGAGAATGGAAAGAAGTTATAATCACAGATTCAAGTCATGCATTTTTCAAATTAGAAATATAGTTCTAAGGAAGAATCCAAGAAATCAGCAAGACTGAGAAAAGAAGGGTAAATTTGAACCAAATTGGCTAGGATATTTTGTTATAATAGCAACATATGGCTCAGGAGCATACAAGTTATCTACCCCCGAAGGTGATTGGTTTGATGAACCTATCAATTCCATCCATCTCAAAAAACTTCTATGCTTGAGATATAAAGTCCTGGAAAAAATCAATAAAAAGCATAGAAAGTCCTGGAAAAAATCAATAAATAGCATATAAAGTCCTGAAGAAATCAGTAAAAATCAAAAAATTAGAAATCCCTAAAAAGCATAAAATAGTTAAACAAAATAAAAATAAGAAGAAAAGCGAAAAATGCAATAAATTTAGATGGTGAAAACCTGGTAATTAGGCGCTCTCTAAAAAGTGAGTTCTTCCATCTATGAGATCACTTTGCACACCTATCCACTCCATCCTATCGCATCTATCATTTCCATCTATCTTAGCTTATCCATTCCATCTTTCACGTATGTTGCTCTAAACCATTGAGTATGCAGCTTACCAACAATTATCAATTTTTGACATACTTATCATAGTCATTGTCTTATATTTTATCAGAATCGATCAATCTGCATTTGTATCCCACCATGATATGGATCTTGATCAATTCTTACGTCCATAATTAATTTTTGTTTCTGCTAGGGGCAAAATCCTAATTCCTTTTTCTAAGGTGATCTTTTGAATCTTTGAAAATCTAAAACATTCAAAAAACTTAGAAAAATCAAAAACACCTAGGGTTTTTAAACAGATAGCGAGCAACAAAGCAGCGAAGATCAAGGCATTTCATGGCAACTGAAACATGAAACTCAAAAAATGAAGAATCAACTAGCAAGTAATAAAGGATTATCCAAGATCATTCATCAAGATGATTAATTCAGTTAATGACCGTGAGAACATGTGAATGACATGTGAGATTCAATGTTTATATCTTGATTTTATTGCTAATAATTTACTCTATGCGACTCAAGGATGTCCATGACTAGAGAAGCTATGATGGGGCATGATTGTTTTTCTTTGATTATTGTTTTTGGTTAATCTCTTATTAAGGTATGTACTTGTCTCTGGATATGATCGGCAAAAGATCAAGGAGGACATTCTGAGTCATGCATGAAAGGAGATAATCCTTGTCTATTCTGCAAGAAATACTCAGGTCAACTTGATTCATTATATCAAGTTGCTTGTATTAACTTGCTATATCAAAATCGATGTAAGAAATACTCAGGTCATCTTGAATCATTATGTCAAGTTGCTTGTATTTTCTTACAACATTTTAAAGCTCAATGATGAAATCAAGAACTGTTACAAGATAACATATGAAGAATGGTAGTATCATTTTTAGTTAGATAATTTTAGATTAGCTCATTATTCATCTGTATTATAAGCATTCAATGTCAGCTGCATTATAAGCATTTCATTTCATTCAAAGATCAACGGTCATGAAGAAATATTGAGTATACTTGGACAAACAAAAACAATTTGCATTTGATCATTATAGGTGCATTCATTTTTTAGAATCATTTTAGTCATCATCTATTTCATTGCTTTAGTTTGCATTCAATTAAGTGCATTTCATTAATCATGTAATGTATTATCATTATTATTTGCATTATCATTAATGATTCATTAAGATCATTTAGTTACATCTTTGCACTTAGATTCATAATCATTATAAGAATTACATATAAAAATAAAAAAAACATTTGAAAAAAATATTGCATAGTCATTCATTTTCATTCCCATATAGATCATTGCATTTGCATCATTTAAGTTAGTAATCATTTTCAGTTGCATCTAAGGTCATCAAAATCAAAAATCAAAAACATTTATCATTGCATCATCATATAAAACATCATCATAATAAATAAATAAAAAGATCATAACATCATCCATCTAATCAGTAAATCCATATAATCAATGCATATAGATCATCATAAAATAGAGTAACATGCATAATAAAGATCATCATCATATAGAGTCCATGTCTGCATATAGATCATCATAAAACAATAAAAGTCCAACTATACAATGATATCAGATCAAAAGTACAAATGCCACATCAATACAAAGTCAAGTCAAGGTTGTCTTGTACCACTAGGGTCAGTGCAAGAACATGAGTCCACTTTTTGGTCAAAAAGTGGAAGTGTTTTCCCTATTTTTTAGATTTTGCCTCATTTGAGATTAAATTTTGAAACACTTGGATATTGAATCTTGGAAAAAGTAATAGAAAAGATATCCCTCTAAGTGTACTTTCCAAATATGTAATTTATTTTAATACCCACATAATAAAAAATAAATTTTTGAATGGAGTTCTAAAAACTATGTTTTAAAAATGCCTATTTCAGGACCATACCATGCATGTGTATGACCCACACTTTTTGACACAATTAAAATTCTTTTATCAAACCATTTTGGGAAATGGTTTGTAACACACTGAAGATTGATGAGCATATTTTTATGTATTTTGTTTTCTAATATTTTTTTTAATTAATTTTTGAATGGCCGTAATTATCTTTTTAAAAAATTGACGTGTACGACCCACATAATTTGACGTAAACTTAACATTTTTTATTTATTTTTAAAGAGAAAAGAATTTTGTGTAGATTGATGACATATAATTTTTTTTTCAAAATTCATTAAAATAAAAAAGTTATTAAATTAACAAAATTAGTTAATATTTCAAACTTATGGATCCGATTTAGTATAAATTAAATGAAAAATAGTTAAAATAATCAATTTTTAAATAAATTTACATATTTAGAATCTAGACAGTATAATATTAAATGGGTTTTAATTTTGTATAAAAATTCTCAGATTAGAGGCACATAAACTATTTCAGAAGTTCATATTTTAGAGGCACGTAATTTGTTTACTATTTATAGCAATGTGCTAGATAATATTAATGGGTTAGTTTCTTGGAGACAAATCAGAACACATGCGAACAGATTATATAAACAATTTTTTTATAATAAAAAGTTAGGATTCCATTGTCAATTAACGCTACAATTAATAAAAATGTTAAAAATGCATAAAGTCATGAAAAAAAAAGGTATTTATGCAAAACCAAAAAGAAAATATGAATCATATAAGAAAGTTGTATCTATTGTTGCCAGTGCCATCGATTATATCGCAAAAACAAGTCTATCTAAAGATAAGAATGCAACACGTAGAGTTATAAGTGTAGACACCTAAAATTGTCATGTCTAATTAAATAAATATTTTATTTAATTAATTACTTTAGCTTAATACTTCTATTAATTAAATAAATCTTTATTTTTTTAATTAATTTATTTATCCTCTTCTAGCCTTATTTCTCATTTAAATAAATACATTTATTTATTTAAATTATTCTTTTCCTGAATTAAATAAATATCTTATTTATTTAATTGGTCCCACTTCTTCTATTAATTAAATGAATCTTTATTTATTTAATTAATTCATTAACCTTTTCCACCCATGACACATGTCATTCATCTCTTAATTCATACACTACCTACCCTCTTATTATTTTATTATTTTCTTTACCTACCCTCTAATCATAGCCAACCTCTTTTACACCTCTCAATCTTATCCCTCCATTTCTTATAGTGTCTTCTATATAAGGAGATGCTTCCTTCATTATCAGACCCCCCCTGACTACTTGATTAATTGACTACACTACGCTTTACACTTTCATATGCGATCCTACTTGTAACCACATTTCGTTCTTTGTTTGAGCTCTTGTGCACATAAAATCTGAGAGTAAATATATCAAGCAAGATCAATGGAGATAGGAAGAAGGGAGATTCAAACCCTATTGGACATTTGATGGTACAATCTTTGTGATTTCATTTGATTTGCATTGTTTTTGGTAATCTTCATATGTTATGGTGGATCTTTGTTGTTGTTAGGCTAGGGTTTTGTGGTTGAATCCATTTAGTCTTTCAATATTGTTATTATTGTTGTATCCATTTTTACCATAAAAATTTTGGCACACCCAGTGGGACTCTTGTCCCTTTGCATTTAACATCCTTGTTGCAGATTTTGTGTCTTGAAGTTGCAAATCTGACATTTTTCGACAGCATTTTGATATTTTCACGTCTGCATACTTTCGGATCGCGTTTTTGGTGTTTTGTCACATCTGTGCACTTTCGGATCACGTTTGTTATTTTCTGCCTCGTCTACGTCTGCGACACTATTTCATCATTTTTTTTTTGCAGATTTCAAAAATCGCGTCTGTGATCTCCAGTCGCGTCTGTGGGGTTTGGAGGCGCGTCTGCATCCAAAAGCCACAACTACATTACAGAGTCACATCTGTGTCTCATAGAAGCGCGTCTGTGTCTCAAAGCCACGTCTGTGTATTGTACTCGCGTATGTGCACACTGATTTCATTTTTAGGGGTTTTTCATTGATTCAGTTTTTAATCATTTGGTTTTTCAGATCTAGTTTATTTTGAGCTAACATCTTCAAATCTAGCTAACGAAATTGGTCAAGCTTGTCTTGAAAGCAAAAATAATTTTGTCCAAGGCCCCTATTTTCACAAAGTCTTTTGGATCTAAAATTTACCTAACTTGTGTGCTTGCAGGAAGGGGTGATTATTTCAAACAATCCAAACTACTAATAAATCTTTGTTGTAGGTCCTTGGCAAGGGTTTTTGGATTTTTATTGTGTGCCTTGTTTTCATAGACTAGAAAACACTTCAATTGGTGCACTAAAATTGAACCATTGTCTTTTGTGTCTTGAGCAATAGGCTCTTTTTATTTAATCTTTAGAGGGCCTATCTTCCCGTGTGGTCATTAGGACTACTAGTGAGAAGAGAACGACCCAAGTGGTAGCAAAAGAAAAGCCATCTTCTTCCAAACCACTATAAATAACTGTATCCATGGTGAAAACTATGGATAACGTGTGCTAATTAGTTCATACTGACACTATGTCTCCCCATCAACCCATTTGATCAAGTTTATTTGATCATTTGTAGGGCGTAACCCCTACCGGCTTGGAGCCTTTTGTATTTACAGAGCTGAAAGTGCCACATGTATGGCCACACGAGTGGATGCCCTTACTAGAACATTTTAGTTTTAGAAGCCCGAATCCTTCTAGTTGTTGAGGCAGGAGGTCAGACCTCTGGTAGCAGCCCACACACATATGGTTCTTAGTAGAGATACAAAGTTCGCCACAAGGAGTTTTTGTGTGGACTGATGTTTGGCTACCCCGAGAAGTGAGTGTCGAGGGTGGAGCTAGTGGGGTCAAGCATCTAAGTATCTGCTCTGAATAGCATAGCCTCGGGGGTAAAACCCCATGTGGGATCAACAACTATTGTCTTGGCCAGCCATAAGAATTGTGCTTGACTTATTTTAAACATTCAAACATTCAAGACCAAACAGCAAAACATTGTGTCTTTTGTGTCTTCAAGTGTATGCAAAACAATTTTACATCAAACAACACACTTTTCTTTGAGTCATTTTTGTCTAAACACTTGCAAACATTGAGTCCTCATCAACACTGTGTCATCTTGTCACAGAAAAATAGTCAAACATTCAAATTTGGTCACAAAGCAGCTTCACAGATTGGAAAAATTGAACAAATTTTGCAGAAACGCGTCTATGTTTGACATAATAGCGTCTGTGTTGTATAATCGCGTCTGTGTTCTCAGAATCAACATTGCATTTACAAAATCTCAGAAACGCATCTGTGTTAAACAGAACCATGTATGTGTCAGGAAATTGCATCTGTGCAGTATACAGGCGCGTCTGTGTTCAGAATTGAAAAAATTTTACAGTCCAGCAAACAAACACAGTCAGTTTCAGAACTCTTGAGCTTCTTAGGTTATTTCTCTAGGTTTTCATCTAGCATTCAACCTGTTTTTGGGTCTCACAAAGTCCATCATTGCTTTACACCTTACATTACATTCACATTTGTCTAAACTTGAGTCAAAAGGTCACTTGCTTGTCCTCATCATACTTTGTCAACACACTACATACAACAACATTTTGCTAAGTGGTCCCTCATCAAGGTCTATCACCTTTGGGTCTCATTTGGTCTTACTTAGAGTCAAGGTCAACTTACCTCATCAAGAGAAACTATCCTCTCTTTGGATGCCACACCTACTCTACTACATACATACTTGGTCTTACACTTTGGACATTGCAAGTACACCTCAGATTCATTTACATTCCATCCAACTCTTGGTCTTCCATACTCTTTCCATTTTCATCTAGTCTCACACATCTTGGTCAATACCTAGTTCATGGTTGAAACCTATTCCCAAAAATCTAGGAGAGAAACTAAAGAGGCTCAAGAATCTGCAAACATGAGTTCCTATGAGTATGACAATGATATCTTTTTCAATTCTGATCATACTACATTACCTGACATGGATGCCTATAGAAACATTCTGAATGTTGAGAACATGGATAATATAAACAACAATGATACACACAATGACAATATGGACAACTTCTCCGTACATTAAGTAGAAGTGGAAGACACCATTATGAATCCCCACTTCAATCGATTGGTTGAGGAAATAATGAGGAGAGATAGACAATATTTTCTATAAGTGATGGCACAAAATGGAACCAAGATCCCTCATGATTTTGACATGTCTCAAATAATGGAAAATTGACCTTTGCAACAAACTCACTCCAACATGGATCAAAGGAGGCCTAATAATGGAGGCAATAGAGGACCACATCTTGTGCCTGAATCACCATCATCTTTGTTTCAAAAACCAGAGGTCCCACATACACATGGTCAAGCATATGATACTCACTTTGTAGACCATTATGGAAGTCTTATGCAGAAAAATATGCTCAATCACATACCAATGCTATGGAAGACCACCAAAGAAATTGGATATTCAAAGGCATGCTCAAAATTTGGACACAAGGAAACCCCGTGTCAAATTTGGGGGCAACACACTAGAACAAACTCATGACATGCCTATAGAGTATGGTATACATGGACAAAGCATATATTTCGTTCCTCAACATGATTCTATACCAAGTGGTCCATATACACAGCATCATTATATACCTCATCCATATGAACATGTGTATGATCAATATCATCCATATATGCAACATACCCCTCCTCCAATTGGTGCCTCAAGCATGGGGTATGGTCCAAGAAGTCGATCTCCACCTAAGAAAAATTTGGAGCAACAAATTAGGGACTTACAAAAGAAAATGGAGGACATAAATACACCAAAGCCAACTTACACAATGAGAGACATATGTCCCTATCCATTTGACAAGAGCATTCCAATGCCTCCATTTCCTACACACTTTGTGACACCTAAGTTTGATAAGTATAGAGGAAAAGGGGATCCTAAGGCACACATAAGATAGTTTTTCACAACCTGCATTGAGGTAGCAGCAGAAGAGACATATTTGATGAGATTATTCCCACAGAGCTTAGGTGATCAAGTTGTGGAATGGTTCTCCCAACTTCCACTTGGTATTAAGTCATGGAGTGACTTAGCTGAGGCATTTATTCAACATTTCTCCTACAACATAGAGACAGACATATCAGTCACTACTTTGTACAACACCAAGCAAAAAGATGGAGGGTCTTTTTCATCATTTTTACAAAGATGGAGAAATCTAGCTAGTAGATGCTCTTGTGAAATTCCACAAAAACAAATGGTAGAAATGTTCACCCAAAATGTTAACAAGGACATTGGCTATGATCTAAGGAAAGCTTGTTTGTCCACCTTCAAGGACGTCATTGAAAAAGGCTTAGCAATAGAAAAGGTCCTAATTGAACAAGGAGTCATTAAGATATTCAAGGAAAACAAAGATGGCTTTAAAGGAAAAGACAAGCCAAGATTTTGGAATAAAAACAAGAACACGGTCAATGATGGTGTTGTTGATGCCAATACGGTATGACTAAAAATCTTTTTTTCTGGATCAAGTTCTACAAACAATCAAGTGAATACTCAAACAACTTCTAGATCACGAAGGAAGTATGCCCCATTGGGAGAACCACTTGAGTCAATCTTCAAGAAGTTAGTGGCAAACAAAGTAATCACAATTCCAAATTTTCCTCCATATGAACCAAAGGTTAAACCAAATTGGTGGAATGATGATGAATATTGTGAATTTCATAAGAGCAAGGGTCATAAAATAGGAAATTGTCATCGACTAAAGAACATCATACAAGATCTCATTGATAGAGGTGACATTGAGATTGAAGGACACTCATCCAATCAAGAACATGAGATGTTTAAGGAACCATTCCCAAAACATGACAAGGGAAAACCTGCAGCCACAGATGACCAGACCAACTATACCAAAGCATCTTATAACTATGATTCAACTATCAATCACATCTTGATGGACAATTATGTCTCTACTATCATCATCAAGGACAAAACGCCTGAAAATTCTACCCAAAGACCCAAGATTGTCCTAAAAGGAATTAGATCTTCTTCCGAACCTTCTTTTGAATGTCATGTTACAACCTGTCAAGGTAAATTCACTTTGCAAGGTGCTCCAACCAAAAAAACCGCTTCCTCATCAACCAATCCTGAGTACAATCTTGTAGAACGGTTAGGGAAGACACCCACACTCATCTCCATCCTTGAGCTCTTACGCATATCTCCCGCATGTACAGCCATTCTTGACAAAATCTTAAGAGACACTGTCGTTCCTACTGATTTGAATGTGGACCAGTTTCAAGCCATGGTGGGATACCTTTCCATTCCACACTCTCTTACATTCACAGAAGCTGATGATGCCTCCGTAAGTCAGCCACATAATGCACCATTACACATTGAAGCCTTCATACACAAACATCAAATAAAATGAGTCCTAATAGATGGAGGAGCAGTTCTAAACATATGTACATTAAGCACTATTAAACAATTGGGATATTCTGATAAAGCTGTGAATTCTACAAACAAAATCACCATCGAGGCATATGATGATGAAGAGCGTTCATCCAAAGGCACAGTCACCTTGCCTCTCAGAGTTGGGCCAGTTACGAAGGATGTGGTTTGTCAAGTCCTAGACCTAGATCTCACATACAACATATTGCTAGGACGTCCTTGGATTCATGAAATGAGGGCAGTCCCATCTACATATCACCAATGCATTAAGTTTCCTCACAATGGAGTTGAGATAATAGTTAATGGTGATCCTAATCCGTTCATATACTGCAATAACTTGAGACCAAAAACTGAGACCATCATTCCTAGCAATCACAAAGTTGTTCCTTCTTCAACATACATTGATCCTGAGTCATTACAACCTTCGACATCAAAACAAAGTGAGCTTAAAGGCAAATTTCAGGACAAGGGCATGGGTGAATACATTTTAAATCAGACAATGTACTTACAACAAGTCATGAGTTCACCAAAAGAATATGGAAGACCACATCTTAATAAACAGGTATCTATCATTGTACTCAAATAGGACCCTACTATCTTTCAAAGATGGGGTGAACTAGAAGAGGAAGACTTATACAAAATGCTTTACAAAGACCTTGAAGATGATACACAAGATCACATCAGTATACCATGTGAGAAGTATGGCAAAGGGTTCAAGATTATACAAAAATTTGGATATGATGGCAAAAGCCCTCTTGGGTTAAGAAAGGAAGGCATCATTGAACCTTTACAACTTGAATTGACATTCAAAAAGGAATGCTCGAAGGGACTTGGTTTCATGACTTCCAAGGTACACACTCAAAGGACAGAAGAAGCATTACAAATCAAAGCTACCAAAATTCAACAAGAGAATCGCTATTCCATAGACTCCAATGAATGGGAATGGGGTTCAGACAAATCCTCTAGTGACTATGAGCTCGCCGAGACATTCAGAGAACCAAGTGAACCAACAGAAGATGAGGAATTTTATGAAAAATTCAAAGTTGGTCAAGAAACAACCCTTGAGGATTCCGCACAGTCCTTGTCTCTAGGTCCTAGGTTGAAATCACATAGAATGAGAACACCTATCCTAGAATGCGCTACTAGTGATGATAATTTGGATTCATTCATGATTGAGACTGATGAGGAGAGTGCCAACAATGACCTCAATAACTACCTCGACATACCTGAATATAACTACATCTTCACTCTTAGCCCCGCTAACTTCAAAGACATTAAAGACCTTCCCCTTGTCCACCACCAACTTATTGACTGGGATCATGAAGGACCTGCACAGTTTGACACATTACAAAATGATGAAGCTTTTATTGACTATCTTGGCATACGAGATGATCTTCCCCCTGGGGACCATAAAGCAGGATACACTATAGAACTCAATAGCGTGGCATATAAACATTGGTATAGAAGAGGTTCCACACAACATATTCTTGGCTCAATCTTTGACAGAGTCAGAAAGGTCAAAATTCATAAGTTTCTTCATAGAACAACAAATCAACTTTGCATGGTCATATGCTGATATGCCTAGATTGGATCCAGATTTGGTAATGCATCATTTGACAGTTAAGCCGGGGGCAAAACCAGTGAAACAGAAATTAAGAAAGATGCATCCACAAGTCGCATTATTGGTCAAAGCAAAGCTTGAAAAATTATTGGATGTCGGATTCATACGCCCAATTGATTATCCCGAATGGATCTCCAACTTAGTGCCTGTCAGTAAACCAGATCATAGCATCAGAATATGTATAGATTTCAGAGACATCAACAAAGCTTGTCCTAAGGATGACTTCCCATTACCAAACATAGATTTGATTGTAGATCTCACAACAGGTCATGAAATGTTATCGTTGATGGATGGATTCTCTGGTTATAATCAAATAAAGATCACATCTGAGGACCAACACAAAACATCATTCACTTGTCCTTGGGGAACTTTCTGTTGGAATGTCATGCCCTTTGGGCTAAAAAATGCAGGCACTACATATCAAAGAGCCATGACTACTATCTTTCATGATCTAATGCACCTTATTGTGGAAGATTATGTGGACGACCTATTGGGCAAATTAGTAGATAGAGATACACATTTGGACATACTTTCAGTCACCTTTGATCGGTTGGAAAAATACAAAGTAAGATTAAACCCCAAGAAATGTGTCTTTGGAGTAACCTCCAGGAAGCTCCTAGGATTCATTGTATCAAAAAGAGGAATCGAAGCTGATCCAGCAAAAGTCAAAGCCATCCTAGAGATACAACCACCAAGAAATATCAGTCAACTTCGGTCTTTACAAGGGAGACTTCAGTCCATACGAAGATTCATAGCACAACTTGCAGATAAATGTAATCCCTTTCAGCGCTTGCTACATAAAAACATCAAATTCCAATGGGATGATAACTGTCAACAGGCTTTCCAGATACTCAAAGATTATCTTCTGAATCCACCAATTTTGATGCCACTAGTTCCAGATCAGCCTCTGTTACTATACATATCAGCTACTCCAATAGCACTGGGGGCACTCTTAGCACAACAAGTTGCTGAAGGCAAAGAAAAGGCAGTATACTATATCAGTTGCACATTGGTGGGATATGAGCTAAACTACACACCAATTGAGCGCGCATGTCTCGCTGTGGTCTTTTCTTAGCAGAAATTATGACATTACATGCTAACTCATAAGACTAAGTTGGTTGCAAGGATCGATCCATTGAAATACCTTCTCAATAAAGCAACACTTACTGGGCAACTAGCCAAATGGGTAATGATCCTGAGTGAATTCGACATCGAATATGTGGATAGAAAAGAAATAAAAGGACAAGCTATCGCAGATTAGTTAGCAGATGCTCCCATGATATATGATGTTCCTCTAATTTCAGAATTTCCAGATGAATCCATTTTAACAGTGTTACATGCAAAATCATGGCAATTATACTTTGACGTCTCATACACACAGAATGGGGTAGGAGCTGGCATCCTCTTCATAACTCCTCAAGGGGATTCTATACCAAAATCATATCGATTATCATTTCCCTGCACTAATAATATAGCAGAATATGAGGCATTGACAACTGGACTACGAATTGCGGTTCAGTGGAAGATCCAAGAACTTCGTGTTTTTGGGGACTCTCAACTTGTAATCCATCAAGCAACTTATAATTACCAAACAAAGGATGAGAAATTAATGCCTTACAAAAGAATGGTGGATGACCTGAAACAACATTTCATGAAGATAGACTTTGAGCAGATACCAAGAGAGAAGAATCGAGCCGCAGATGCCATGGCTACAATTGCTTCGCTAATCAATCTACCTCCGAATGAGACCCGCTATGAGTTCTTGGTGGATAACCTTTTGGTTCCCTCATATGAAATCACTCCTACTGAGATGATATGTGTTGTTGGTCCTGAGTCCCAATTATATGGTTCCATTTTCACATACCTTCATGACAATACCCTACCTCCTGACCTATCCAATAACCAATGTCGCACTTTCATTCCCCAATCTTCTCGATACATCATTTTAGCCGATGTCCTATACCATCGAGGTCTAGATGGCACTCTTCTTAGATGTTTAGAAAGCGACAAACCTTAGATTACATTACATGAATTACATGAAGGGATATGTGGTCCACATTCTAGTGGTCCTACCTTAGCCAAGAAACTCATCAAGACTGGATATTACTGGTCCAATATGGAAAAAGACTCATATAAGTTTATCAAGAAGTGTAAGCAATGTCAACTTCATGGAGACCTCATTCATGCACCACCACAAGAACTTCAACCAATTACAACTCCTTGGCCCTTTTGTCAGTGGGGACTCAATCTCATAGGCAAGATTTTCCCTCCATCCTCCAACGGTCATAAATTCATTATCACTGCCACAAAGTATTTCACAAAATGGATCGAAGCCATGCCTCTCATGGAATTCACTGGAAAACAGATTGCTACGTTCATTCTCAACTATATCATTTGTCGATATGGTATTCCTGTTTCCATTATCACCGATAATGGGCATCCCTTCAAAAATCAGGATGTTCATGAACTCTATGACCACTTCCATATTTCCCATCGTTTCTCCACACCATATTACCCCCAAGGTAATGGTCAAGCTGAGGCATCTAATAAAACAATCCTTAAAATCTTAAAAAAGATAGTCGACGACGGTGGCCATAATTGGCATATCCAACTTAATCCTGCACTTTGGGCCTACCGCACAAGTGTCTGCACACCTATAGGGGCTACACCCTATTCACTTGTCTATGGTTTTGAAGCCATCTTACCTATTGAGGTCGAGCTACCCTCTTTACGAGTCTCTTTGCAAAGCATTATCAGTGATGAAGACTATAGGGTCTCTCGCTTACAAGAACTTGAACTATTGGATGAACGAAGACAAACTACTTTTAATCATCTCAAGGCTTATCAACAATGAATGAGTCATAGCTACAATCACAGAGTCAAGCCTCGCACATTTGAGGTAGGTGATTTGGTTCTTAGAGAAAACCCAAAAAATCAGCAAGACAGAGAGAAGAAGGGCAAGTTCGAGCCAAACTGGCTTGGTCCTTACATCATTACAGTATCCTATGGATCTGGGGCATATCAGCTCTCAACTACAAAGGGTGAACAGCATGCATCTTCACAAGTTTTACACATAGCTCTTCAGAGTATCCCAATGTCAAAAATACAAAAAAATTCAAAATTTTCAAAAATACAAAAAATCATAAAAAAACATAAAAATCGTTACTTGGTGAAAACCTGGCAAACAGGTGCCTTGTGACCACAAAAAAATGAAAAATAAAATAAAATAAGTAAAGAAAAACATTTCGTCCAATGGTGAAAACCACTTTGGTGGCACCCTGGGCAGGTACCATGGTGAAAACTGGGTCACCAGCACCATGTGTAGAGACATTGCTCCTCCCTCTTTCAGGATTCACTTGCATCCTTCACTTTGTACACACTCACATCCTATCCATCCATAATAAACTAACACATTCCCATCATGGTTGGTAATTGATCTACCCAAGATTGATTCGCCATTCATAATAAACCTCCCTTTTCACCCCTTTCCAATCATAATAAATTAGCTCCTATTTGTGGCTAAGGCAAATCCTACGTCTAGTGATGGGTGTGGAACTGAGAACATCACATGTTTCGAGGAGTACAGTTTCTTCCAGTTTTCTTCAGTCTATTCGTGCACAATCCACAATAAAGCAACATTTGCATCGCCAATCCGCAATAAAGTTCCATCTTCTCTGCAAGAAAGTATTGGTTTCATGGATTCAATCAGTTTCAGATGAGACACAACAACAACAATGGGCTTCAACAAATCAAATCTTTTGACAGACTCAGACAACATTATGGTTTAGTGCTATCTATCCTTTTTGTGAAAGTAAACATTGTGACCATAATCAAATAAGACTTATACAAGTGACAAGAGACACTAAAATTGAGGACTGCAGTGGATGTTGGTGTCGAGTTTTGGTTTTCTTTTGATTTTATCTTTTAGGTGACATGTCTTTTAGCTTTTCCAGGATGTCTCTGACTAGAGATTCTATCTCCAGGATGTCTTTGACTAGAAAGGCGAGGATGGGGTATCATCACCTATTTTTCTTTTGTTGTCTGTGGATTGTCTCTTAGTAATGCTATGACTTGTCCAAGGATAGGAGGACACTGTGAGTCTAGTATGAACTGGGGCATTCCTTGTTTGTGACTATCTTATCTCCATGCAAATGGGTACAATGACTTTCTGGGTCAAACATATGCCTTGATTGTCATAACCTACTTGCCATAATAAAGCTCAATTATGATAACGCATAAGAAGCTCTTTCACTTTCATATCTTCTATCTTCCATCCCCCATTCTTGATTGACTTCCATTGTCCTTCCTGAGTTTGTGTAGCCGGCTATCACATGACTGAGTATAATGACACACCAAAAAAAAAAAACATTTGCATTTCATGTAGTTTCACCTGCATTAACACATATAAGCATTTCATGCATACATATAGATATCACAATTGCATAACATCCTGCACACAACACATATTAGCACATTTACATCCTCATCATGTAAATAATCATTTGCATTATCATATTCATTTGCATTTCATACATTCACATTTATATTTGCATAACATATAAAACATAAAATAACAAAAAATATTGCATTTCCTCATGTATATATTTGCATCCATGTCATAAGCATCACATAACACATACATCATTAAACATATCATCACATAGGTACACATGCATATAGCTGCCACAAAGATGAATCATCTCATATATATATAAAGTGTCATGATACAATATGATCACCGAAGGTGTCTACATCATCATACAAAAATGGTACAATACTGATACATAGGGAGCCCTCTACGGCTATGATGAACTCCCTCCCTCAGAGCTGCCTGGCCTCGATGGAGTCTGAGCCCTAGAAGGACCTGCCCTAGGATCATCTCTCCTACCCCCCCTATCTGGTGGTGGTGGAGGACCCATAACCCCACCGTTGGATGCCTGTCACCTCTGGCTCCCTCCCGTAGTCATCGCTATCCACGATGGTCTGCAGAAGCTCCTCGCCCGCTGCTCTGGTGGCACTGCCCCATACTATAGGTTGCGCCAGTAACCTATCTCCTCCCCTACCCGTAGAACATAGGCATATCCAACCCCTATATCCTCTATTGCCTACCTCCCAGCCCTCAGTGTTGTCTCAGCCTCAGTATAGCGCTGGATAGCCTGATCCCACTCATGCTCTGTCTCCCTTAGTCGCCTCCTAAGCCTAGTGGTCTCCCTCTCCAGGTCCTGAATCTCATCTGCCTATCCCTAGCAGATCTCCCTTAGCTCAACCAGCTCATCCTCCTCCAACTTGACCCCCTGTGCCTCTACCTATGGCTCCCCCTATACTGGTGCATGTGCCTGTACCTATACCTGCCTTTGTCCCTATCCCTGCACCTATCTAGGACCCTATGCTGCTGGCACCTGTAGTGGCAATCCACCCGGACCCCTCACCACCCGAGCTTGTCTATCCTCCCCACCCTCTCTCCATGGAGCTACCCTCCTCTCTCCAATAAAACCCTGCCTCCTCCGTCGGCCTCTCCCCCCACCATCTCCATCATCATCCTCATCCCCACCACCATCTCCCTCTACAAGCTCCCCTGGGTCTGTCAGTTATGGAAAGGGATGCTCAACCCAATATGTCGTGTACTCTTCATCCATGCCTGCATCCTCAATATCTGACCACATGTCCCATGGCATCGGCACCATCTCTGCTAGCTACGTCACGACCTGATCATATGACAATAGTGGCCCAAAGTGTACCTGATCCCTAACTATCCGAGCATACATCCTGGAACCCCATGGCATCCACTGAATACAGCCAAACTGCCTACATACTCTATCAATCAGCTATCTCTCCAAAACATAGGGCATCCGCCCAATCAAATATCTACTCCAAAAGGTATACGAGAGATCCACTACGTCCTCCTCCCATTGCTCACACCCAAGGTATGACCTCCATATCACAGTGTCGATCTCATCTAGGACTCGATGCCAATGCTCCAACCTACCAATCCATGGCTGTGAAGTAATCATGTCATACAGATGAACAAAGTTGCTTCCATGACCCTTGCCCCTAAAATGTATCAGTCGGGTAACCGGTAGATGCTCATAGGCCCATACCTGCAGAAATTTAACTCCGAAGCCCAATCCTACAGATCCATGATACACAAACTGATGCAGCTCATAGTACAAGTGTGCCAGCACACACGGTCCCTAGGCATATCTGGTGTGCTGTGTAACCAGTGTCTCCAAGGTGCTCCCCTAGCCCACAGCCAACCCTCGTGTCACCCTATTTGGACACAAGAACCCACTAATCACTCCCCCTAGCACTGCTGGTAGTGCTAGTCCTGTCACTGTCATCATGTCCCATGCCACGTGTCCAGCCCTCATCTCTAATCTGGGATCCTGAAACACTCGTCTTAGGGCCTCCCTATCTCCCTCTCAATCATAAGGAATCAGCTGCCCATTGATCAGTACCCGTAGTATCTTGTACACATCCTCCAAGGTGATTGTCATCTCACCCATCAGCAAACGAAAAGTGCACATCTCGGAGTGCCATCTCTTAGCTAGTGCAGTCAGCAAACCCATGTTCGCCCGAAACTTAGCCACATACATAATGTATCGCAAACCCATACCCTCAATGGCAGCTCTGTCCTCGAATGTCAACTCTAGTTGCAACCTCTGAGTCGATGGGAATCTCTCTCGCGACTCCAGCATAGGCAAATACTCCTGCAATCAAGCAAATCAATCATGTCAGTCATAGTGGCATTCACTGTTCATCACAAAATGCTACTTTTTATCTGAATGCATATGGTACTCTATCCTAGTGACACTCACTGTTCATCACAAAGTGTTGCTTCTATCCTAGTGGTACTCCCTGTTCATCACAAAGTACTACATGTTTTGCACTCCCTATTCATCACAAAGTGCTACTCACATTTGCACTCCCTGTTCATCACAAAGTGCTGCTCACATTTGCACTCACTGTTCATCACAAAGTGCTGCTCATATTTTTAGTACTCCCCGTTCATCACAAAGTACTATGTCTTGGTACTCACTGTTCATCACAAAGTGCCTTGATCTATCCTATCCTAGGGCCTCTACTTGAGTGAATCCTCTTGAGTAGTTTCCTAATTGGCAACGTATGTTCTATCACAGAATTGTCAATCCTAGCCCTATTTGCTATCATGTCTTCCCTAGAGGACCTACTTGAGTGTATCCTCTCAGTAGCTTATCCAATCAATAGTGTATGTTCATCATAGAACTGTCGATTTGACCTAGAAGACACAAATTCACATTTTTGACACAAACGCGCTTTCATGACATAAACGCGCTTATGGACTGCATAAACGCGCCTGTTCTACACAGACGTGCCTATGCTCTACACAAACGTGCCTGTCTTGCATAAATGTGCCTATCTAGCACAAACATGCCTGCACAGTGCAAATGTGATCGCATCCTGCACATACACCTTTTCTGACACAGACACGCCTAGAACAAACACAAACGTGCCTAGCTAGCATAGACGTGCCTGGCACCAGCACAGATGTGCCTACATGTTTTTGACATTTTTGACATTATTTTAAAAGCACATTTATTGCACTACCTAGCATGCATTAATGACAATATTTATTGCAACAAAGTACAAGGAGGTTTTGCGGTACTCACTGGCTCTCCTGCGTCTGCTGGCATCTGATATCGGCGAACGTGATTGAATCTATGAACCAATGCCACCACTGCTGACTGTTGTTTCTCTATCTTTCTCTGCACTCTGATCTCGTGGATGTGTGGATGACAATGAGGATGTTTTCCCGTTGTGGTCTATTTATAGGCTGCCCTAGCCCTAGCCCTAGCCCTCATCTCCGGAGTCAGTCTTCTTTATCCCGTGACTCTGTCACTCTATCTAGTCAGTCCATTCTAGCCTTTCTTTCTTATTGAGAGATTGTCTGTGATCTTTTAAGACATTTCTATCCAATCTCTCGAGGGGGCATATCATTCCTATCTTGGGGCAACTTTGTATCAGTTCATAGTATCTTCTTTGAAACAACGCGACAAGCCACATTGTCTCAAAGAGGGGCAAAATGTAGACACCTAAAATTGTCATGTCTAATTAAATAAATATTATTTATTTAATTACTTTAGCTTAATTCTTCTATTAATTAAATAAATCTTTATTTATTTAATTAATTCATTTATCCTCTTCTAGCCTTATTTCTCATTTAAATAAATACATTTATTTATTTAAATTATCCTTTTCCAGAATTAAATAAATATCTTATTTATTTAATTGGTCCAACTTCTTCTATTAATTAAATGAATCTTTATTTATTTAATTAATTCATTAACCTTTTCCACCCATGACACATGTCATTCATCTCTTAACTCATACACTACCTACCCTCTTATTATTTTATTATTTTCTTTACCTACCCTCTAATCATAGCTGACCTCTTTTACACCTCTCAATCTTATCCCTCCATTTCTTATAGTGTCTTCTATATAAGGAGATGCTTCCTTCATTATCAGACCCCCCCTGACTACTTGATTAATTGACTACACTACACTTTACACTTTCATATGCGATCCTACTTGCAACCACATTTCGTTCTTTGTTGAGCTCTTGTGCACATAAAATCTGAGAGCAAATATATCAAGCAAGATCAATAGAGATAGGAAGAATGGAGATTCAAACCCTATTGGACATGTGATGGTACAATCTTTGTGATTTCATTTGATTTGCATTGTCTTAGGTAATCTTCCTATGTTATGGTGGATCTTTGTTGTTGTTAGGCTAGGGTTTTGTAGTTGAATCCATTTAGTCTTTTAATATTGTTATTATTGTTTTATCATTTTTCACCATAAACAATAAGGACTGCTATAGTTGACAAAATGATTGTTAGTAAAAGAATGTTAAGTGATATAAGTGGCTATTTGAATTTACATCATAGAACCTTGTCAAGAGGGGCCAAAAGAAGAGATACAATTGAAATTGATCCACTAAACCATTGTTGGAGTTTTAGTGGTAGACTTCAAAGGTCAGACATGAAATTAAATGATGAAACTAAACAATTAATTGCAAAATTTTGGCATGATAACACTAGAGTTTCATCAAATGCTAGAGATGTTTTAAAGTTAAGGATGGGATCAAAAATTTGTGATCCTCATCCAAAACATCTTCTTGGCATGACTCAAACTGAATTCTTTAAAAAAATTAGTGATGAATCTGTGTTAATGAATTTACGAATTAGTTAAAGATCATTTGAAAAATGCAGACCCTGGTATGTTAAAATCAATAAACAAAGAATATCTTGTTGTTGTAAAACTCATGTTCAGTTTCATACACGGGCACTTCTTTCCAATTTTTCTCTTCCTAGTCATAGGCTTAGTGTCCCGAGTCTTTTAATATATTTGTATACATACACACACATATAGGTATTCACACACATAGATACACACATACTCTAGCACTTTCTATTTCTTACTTAATTTTTTCTTTTCCCAGTCTATTTTTCTTCACCTTTTTGTTATGATTTTAATTCTAATGTTAATTTTTATTTATTTATTGTGTTATATTGTATCTATCTTCTTGTTTTCAATTGATTATTTACTCTTTGGTTATTTCATTTCATTTTTTCAATTTTTAGTATTTATTTTCAACCTTTTTAATTACCTTTTCAATTTTTTCTCATTTATACTCTTTGTTATGTTGTCCTTTGTTCCTTTCTTATTTCTCTTAACAGTTTTTTATTAAGGGAAAAGCAAGTTTTGAGGGGACCCAAAACCTCAAAAAATAGGTTTAAAGGGGACCTGACACCCCTAAATGAACTGGCATCCAAAACCTAGAAAGAAACAGTTGATCAATAGATATACAAAGATTGCATACAGTTAACCTCTAGTGAAACACCAACCAAAAGACAGCATAAAACATTACATATTAGGTTGGACCTAAGAAAAGAGACAAGACTCTAGAGGGTTTTTATTAGCTCCCACAACCTGAAAGACACTGAGGGTTTTGAGAGACACCCCCAACCATACAAGAGGGTTTTCACTAGGCCCCATAACCTAATATTAGGCTCCCAAACCCAACACACCTTAACCAAAAATAAGAACCAGAAGAAACCAAGGTGTGCCCTTTAAAAATGGTAGCAAACACCTAGTTAATAAAAAAAATAACTAACTGAGGAGGGTTTTTACTGGCTCTCTCTACCAGGAGGAACAAGAAGATGGTTGAAAATCGAAAGCTCTCCACAATCACAATATCAATAGGGATCAGAGGTGGAAGAACAATACATAACACATACTCAGTCATCAAAATCTTGAGGACCTTAAAAATGGGTTTTGAAAGGCTCCCATAACCTGAAAACCCCGGAAGCATAAGTTGAATGAGATACCTAAATCGAATCAGCTCCAAGCAGGTGAGCACCTCCCATCTCTCCGCCTTTATAGGAGGAAAGGGCCAAAAGAACAAAAGCATGGAGAGAGCTTCGAACAACCAACCAACTCCCGATGAGTTCCATAATAGCAACCAGCCAACAACTCTTCCACTCTATAGAAGAATGACCCACCTCAATAGGGCAGGCTGAGAAGAACTGAGACATGCAACCCGAACAGAAAGTGAGCCTCTTAAGAAGATTAAGAACAAAAGGGTAGCTCCACCCTTCAAGAGGACCACTAGAATATCTTGAAATCATGAACAAGAAAACCTCCTTAACAGAGAGTCTCCCCAAAAATAGAACTATCATCTTGAACTAAAGATAGACAAATAAGGCATAACCGACTAGGAAATAGCCTCCACCATAGATCCAAGGAGCAGGGGGAGAAGGAATGGGGTTAGAAGGAAGAGCCCTAAAAAAGAAAGAGTAGAGCACACAATCCAATCAAAAAAATCTTCCAAAACCAGATAACTCCAAGCCCACAAGAACCCACAAGGTCTCTGGAAGAAGAGAGAAAATCCTTCCATCACAGATACCACCCGGATCCCAAATCCTCCCCCAAATCCAAGCCAAACCCCTTCCACCAACAAGAGAGATAATAGAGGGGATCTCTCCTCTCATACATCTCCCATAGTAGACCCCAAGACACCTACAAAATAGCTTCAGCCCAACATCGTAGGGAGCTCCAACCGCAACACCAAATCTGCCAAGGAAGAACAACAAATACGAGACATATCCAAACCCCACAAGGGTAGGGGAAGGAAAATAGGCATGGAGGGTAGAGCCACTTCCAATAATGGGTCTGGACATTGAAGATAACGATCTGCACGCCAAAAAGATGAGGGACAACAAGGAGAATAGCCATCCCAATAGATCCCAAACCTCACAGAAGCTGCGCGTGCCTCGACACTTCCACCAATCAAACAGGGCCACCCCCACAATGAATGCCCATCCCCAATGAAGCATTGCAAATTCCAAGCAGAGAAAGACCCAAAAGAAAGGGCATCGAAAGCAGGCCAAAATGGGAGTCAAATCCCCTCTATCCATGTCGTTGACATCTTCTTCCTCATCTGCATCCCTCTACCTGAAAACCTTAGCACTCACACCAGATCTCCTGCCCATGACTTGTTTCTCTTAATTGTTGTTCTTTTCTTCTTATTTGTTTTTACTTTTCAAGACTTTGTTTGGATTTATTAAATTATTATTTTTTCCTCTTGAATCTTGTGCATCGTTGTCTCATCCCTTTCCCATCTTTTTATAAAGCACTAGTCTACAAATTTTCATTTTTTTTGATTGATTGTCTCTATTTTCATCCTAATGAAGAATCAAAGAGTGTGATTCAAAACATTGATCGAAAAATATGAACATAATTTAATCTAAAAGCAGTATCATTACTTTAAAATATATGAATTTTTTTCAAAATCAATATGTATGTATTATTCACACAAATAATTAATAGATACCTCTAAATTAACATTTCTCCATATCTTTTATAATGTGCCCTGTAATATTTAAGAAAATTAATAATACATACAATTTTAATTTTTTATGAACCAACCCCACCCTCAAAAGATGCAAATACATATTTTACCTTAATCAGAAAATTCTAAAGTGTAGGGACTGCCACTAAAAATCTTAAATTTAATCTGTAGGGGTAGTAGAGGCAGAATGGAAGTTCCCCATCGATTTTCTTCAACAAAGCGCTAGCAGTGAAAAATGGTGCGATGCCTGGAACCAAGGTAGGGCAACCAAGCAAAATTTAAGGAGTGGGAGACATTGGTATGACCTAGCATTGCGACCTTCCCCTATCACCAATGGTTCGAATGCTATCCCACCATCCTGGCTCCAATAACATACAAACAAACAGTGAGTTAAATCATGGAGAGATTGTGTTTTCACAGGAGGTTAAAAATCAAGTGCATAAGGAGGCCTGGGTAGACATAGACGCACGATGGACTCTAGAATTTGTTGTAGTCCCTTTAGAGATAGATGTTTCTAAAGTTGCAAATGCAGAGGTAAAAGAATTGAGAGATGTTGTGCTGATTGATAGAGAATTTGGCGGAAACTATACTAGGGAGGATGTCCAAAGATGGATTGATGTGAATTGGAAGTTTGTTGTAGAAATTTAATTCTTACCAAAAAAAAGTTCATTAATGGTTGAATTTGTTCATGGTTGAATTTTAGAATGAAAGGATAAGAGATAAAGTATTATCCCAATTAGTGTGGTGGATGGATAAGAAGCTGATCTACATGGAAAAATGGTCTAGGAACTTTAACCCTAGGATGATGTCCCCCTTTTTGGAAGAATATTGGATCCATTTCTAAAATCTTCGATTCGAGTATTGGATAGAAGAATGCCTCGTGAGGATCAACTCCCATTTAGGGATACTGGTGAGGAGGAAACAACATTCTTTGTGTGAATGAAACTAATATATCAATTAAACCCTTTCTTAAAATCATTTATCTTAAGACATTGAATGGAATATGGGAGAAACATGTAGAGATAGAGGACTATAATTTTCTTTGTATGAACGATGGAAGTATGAATCACTTCGAGAAGGCTTGCCCATGACTCAGCATTAGAAGAGAACATAATCAGACTGAAACTCCCACCATCGTACCAAAGGGTGATCATTATAGGAATAGTGAGTAGAGTATGGTGGTAGGAAATGGTGGCACCAAGCCAGATAAGTTAGAGTATGCAAACAAACCAACAATGCAGACTAAAAAAAGTGATAAGGCGATTCAATGTCCTTCCAATTGTTCACCAATAACTGGTGTGTGGTAGATGGGAAAGGAAGCAATATGTTAGCAAAAATGAAAAACTTAACAAGCCCAATCCAGATAAGTGCAGATCAATCAAGGATTCACTCCCCTATGAGCATGATCGGGGTATGGGATCAAATGTTCATTAAAGAAAGTGAAGTTGTCAAGGATAAAAATTCTCCAAAGCATCTAAAAGACATCACATCCATTGATAACTTGATTAATGATCCATTGATCCACTGCTAACATGATTATTTATCTATTGATCCACTGATCAATTGATCAATCTAAAAAGAATAATTAAGACAAAAGACATCACATCCAAATTCATAACAAAAATTAATTATCTGGATCATGCAAATTCTTTTTTTAACTTCATGTACCAAAAAAGCTAACGGAATTCTCCTCATGCGAAATGAGAGAATTAATCTTATGCCAATAAAGGCTGGAGAGAAAAATATACAGAATTGACTTCTTGAACGCATTAAAATTAGTCATCCTCTCCATAAATTACATACTTTCTCAACTTCAATGTATGATAATACCATTCATCCTTCCAACTGTAATATCAACCCAAAAACATTTAAACATAAACCCTAATTGAACCCTCCGTTTTACCGAGATAAACTGTGTTCCTCTTCACAACTGGATTCCATCTCACTCTCAGATAAAATTCACATGATGCAGCCGACGCATCTCTCTTCCTTCGCATTATCCCGTGATAAGAAAATTTTGGTTTCTGTAGATGGTCGCTGAAGATTCCATGCCAGATCGATTTATCACAGCCCGTTAACGCCATCAAATCCTTTCTTTCGGGAAATTAATAAAGTTTTGAGAGCAGGAGCAATTCGAAAAAGATAGCTCATGAAAGTAGGTTATGTCCAGATGAACCCTCTTTAGATTCTGCAGCACTAAAATTGCATCATCATCAAGCCGAGGCAAGTCTGTCTGCATTCCACCATTAGATCAAAGCAAGAATATCAATAATTTTGAGAGATTGAGTTAGAAGAAGTAAATAAATATAAAAGAAAATACAACTCCAATATTAATATATGAAGATTCAAATGGAGTATTATAACCCTAACAAATAATAGATGGAAAGCAGAGAAAAGTCGTAAATGGAGAATAATACAGTATTCTTAATGCCTTTGACTAGAAATGCTACACTGGAAGCGGTTGTTAGTTTGTCACACTCTCGCTTTTGTTTGAAAAATTAGATAATATTAAATTTGTAATAAAATAATCCATTGAAACTTACATCCAAGTATTGAACCTTTTGTATACACATTTATTCCAAGTCTGGAAATTCTTTGAGAATCTTTATATCGTGCCAAAATATCCCAGTCAAAAAGGTAATTCTTCTCACTGTTCTCAGAGAGATCTTTTAGACTCTTGGAACATATCTTTAATCTCTCAAGTCTATTACAGTAATTAAGGATTAAAGGTTCCAAACTTTGACAAATTTGCAACATGAGTTCAATGATCTTGTCATTCGGCTCAACTTTATAAAGATCTAATATTGTCAAGCAAGCAAAGCTACCAAAACTGTGGTAGATTTGTCACAAGAAAATTCTTCAGAATCAAAGCTCTGTTGGAACCTGAACTCTAGAAATTTGGCACGAAAATTCTTCAGAATCAAAGCTCTGTGGTAGATTTGGCAAGAAAAAATGGCTGTTGGAACCTGAACTCTAGAAATTTCTGGATTCTTCTCTTCAATCTTAATCTCATGCACACCCGTAAGAGCAACACAGTGAATCCAATCAGAAATCATGTCACTTGAACAACATAATCAAGCATTGTTAAACTCGAAAAGGTCAAGCGAACAAGAATAAAGCTCAAAAATACGCACTATTATATAGAATGCAATCTGCAAGTTGTCTAGGGTTAGTCGACTTCTTTTCCGAGCCATAATGAAGCACAGTATGCTCAAAGCCTAATGCTTGAAAAAATGGGAGAAAGGTTAGGGCATTAAGAAACCAATGGGAGTCAGAAATATTTATAGCGGTTTAAACAAATAAAGAAAAGAAGCTCAAAGCCAAGGCATGCAGCGTGAAGTAATTAAAAGTGTTCCACAATCTATCGTATGTTGCCAACTCCTTTTCATTTACCCCTTTTGTGTGGGAAGCTCAAAAATACGTTCTAACGATGGAGAAACGAAATCATTTGAAAATTTTAGATATTTTTTGAGACGAGAGAAAAATGCACTGCTTCTTTGAAGGGTATTTTACAGAGAATCAAGCGCAGAATGCAACCTGCAAGTCGTCTAGGGTTAGTCAACTTCTTTTCCGAGCCATAATGAAGCGCAGTATGCTCAAAGCCCAATACTTGAAAAAATGGGAGAAAGGTTGTTGATAACTGATGCTGCTCTAGGATGCAGCTCCATGCAGCTCCAGTTTGGACATGAATCTATCCATTCATCACCAATGCATAAGCTATTTTTAGTTTAAATCAGTTTTTTTTTATTCATGCAAATAAAGCATGTACTCCAGCATGCATTAATCCTTGGGATTATTTTTAGTTTTGTTTTTTTGCATGAGTTTGCTTTTAGTAAATAAAGCATGTTGTACATGGCTACACTTGGGGAAATTGTAAGCAATGAAGTTTTGATTAAAAAAAGGTGTTGAGATCTTTTATACCCAAATGGAATCATGTAGCAATAATCATAGAAGAAAGCAAGGATTTGACAAAACTATAGTTTGATCAACTGGTTGGATCCCTGATGTCTCATGAAGAAAAATTGAAAGATTCTTTTGAAGGTGTAGAGAAAGTGTTTTCCTCTAAATTGTTGATCACAAAAAATGAAGATGCAAGCTGCAGTAGTGCCAAAATCAATCAAGGCCAAGGTAAAGGGCAAAGCCAAAATTCTTCAAGAGGTAGAGGAAGAGGTGGCTCAAGAGGAAGTGGTGGTTTTAGAGGAAGAGGTAGAGGTGGATTTGATAAGAGAAATGTTCAATGTTACCATTGTAACAGGTATGGCCACTTTGAAAGAGAATGCAGATTGAAAGAAGGTAAAAGTGCTAACTATGCTCAAGTAAGTAGTGAGAATCCTTCTGATCACTTATTTTTATCTTATGCAAAGGGTGAAAATAATAGTAAAGATGTTTGGTACCTATATTCTAGATGCTCTAACCATATGACAGGGAATGAGATGTTGTTCTCAACAAAGCATGGAAGTTTCAAATCCAAGATCCCGATTGGTGATGATAAATCATTGGAGGTTGCTGCCAAAGGAGCTATGGAGGTTCAAACAAAAGAAGGTATAAAGAGTATTCATGATATTTATTATACTCCACAATTGAAGCACAATTTGTTAAGTGTTGTGCAGCTATGTGAGAAAAATTATAAAGTAGTCTTTGAGACTAAGACATGTACTATCTATGATAAGAATAAGGGTAATAGGGTGATCATTTTTATTCCTATGACAAGAAATAGGATGTTCCCCTTGAGGTTTGGTGAACATAATAATAGTTTGGCAAATATGGCTTATGAGGATTCAAGTTGGTTATGGCATCTCAAGTTTGTGAATGGGTACTTAGAAGAGGAAGTATATGTGGAGCAGCCACAAGGTTTCGAAGTGGAAGGAAAAGAGCATCTAGTTTATAGGTTGAAGAAGACTTTGTATGGCCTCAAGCAAGCACCAAGAGCATGGAATGCCAGGATTGATGGATACTTTCAGGTGAATGGATTCCAAAGAAGTAAGAGTGATCCTACCCTTTAGTACAAACAAGAAGGTACTGATATTCTCATCATAAGTTTGTATGTTGATGATATTTTGTATATGGGTAGTAGTTCTAAGATGAAAGATGAATTCAAAGCTTCTATGATGAAAGAATTTGAGATGAAAGATCTTGATCTGATGAAATATTTTCTAGGAATGGAGGTTTATCAAAGTAAGGATGAGATTTTCGTTTATCAAACAAAGTATGCACAAGATATGCTAAAGAAATTTAATATGACTGATTGTAACCCTGCCTCCACTCCAAGTGCTCATGGAGTTTTGTTATGTCAAGATGATGGTGTTGATTTAGTTGAAGAGACAACTTAAAGAAGTATTGTGGGGAGCTTGATGTTTCTAATCCACAGGAGGCCTGATATTGCCTATTCAGTTTCACTTGTTTCAAGGTATATGACAAATCCATCTGAAATACATATGAAGGAAGCCATGAGGATTTTGAGGTATGTGAAAGGGAATTTAAGTATTGGTATTCATTACTACTCTTCTAAAAAGTTCAATCTTGTAGGCTTTAGTGATTCAGATTGGGGATGTAGTATGGATGATCGTAAATCTACATCTGGAAATTGTTTTTCTTTTGGTTCTGGTTTGATTACCTAGAGCTCGAAAAAGAAAAGTATTGTTTCCCTCTCATCTACAGAAGCAGAGTATGTTGCAATTACCTCAGCAGATACACAAGCTCTTTGGCTCAGAAAAGTTTTGGAATAAATTGGAGAAAAACAAATTAAACCTGCAGTAATTTATTGTGACAATGTGAGTGCCATCAAGTTAGCTAAGAATCTGGTTCATCACAACAGAACAAAGCATTTTGATTTGAAATATCACTTCATATGAGATTTGGTGCAGAAGAAGGATATTTAATTGAAGCACATCAACACCCAGGATCAGCTAGCAGATATATTCACCAAAGCGGTTGTGAAAGCTCAGTTTATAGCACTACGAGATAAGATTGTGAGCTCGCTCAGCATCAAGGGGGAGTATGTTGATAACTGATGCTTCTCTAACATGTAGCTCCATGCAGCTTAAGTTTGGACATGAATCTATCCATTCATAACCATGCATAAGCTATTTTTAGTTTAAATCAATTTTGCTTTATTCATGCAAATAAAGCATGTACTCCAGCATGCATTAATCCTTAGGACTATTTTTAGTTTTTTTTTGCATGGGTTTGTTTTTAGTAAATAAAGAATGTTGTGCATGCACTTATTGTATTCTTAATTTAGGGATTATTTGTTTTTTTAGTTTGAGAGCCAAAGTAGCTTTCCATGCAATGCTAGGAATATATTTAGAACTACAATTATTATTATATATACAGCCTCTATGTAATTTTTTATTCCGAATTGTGATTTCTTTTTGCAATTTATTCTTTTTGTTTGTTATTTTTTTTATTTCATATGTTGCCACTTCATTTTCATTTACCCATGTTGTGTGGGAATCAACTTTCATATCTTTCTATTAAAAAAAATAATATATGTAATGAATACTTTGGGGCTATAGTCTTCAGTTCTCTCTCTTTTTTATGTAGAATTTTTGTTTTCATGATTTAAGAATACATTGACTAAAATCTTTATGTCTCATATCTACAATTATATTTAATATTTTTTTATTATGAATATTTCAAACTTGTCATTTTATCCCATTATAAAAATACAATTATTTTTTTTTTCATTTCTTAATTTTATATAATTTTTTTATAAGTTTCTTCCTAAAGATGAGTGTAGATGAAGTCAGACTAAAGCTTCATATATTATTGACAATTTAAACTTTTTTTGGTAGATAAAAAGATAAAAAAAAATTTAACCTTTTATTAAAATATTTGAAAAAAATAAAAAGCATTTGTATGATGTGTATTTTTTACTCACCCATGCCCAAATTCCTATAGATATGAGTAGACTAAAGCTTCATATATCACTAACAATTTAAATCTTTCAATGATTTAATGATGATGCTGCTTTTGATTAAATTTTATTTGGATCCATAGAAATAGAGGAAGATTTTGGGACTGGGGCTTTATAAAAAGATTTGGAAGGAATGAGAGAAAGATGCACAAGATTCAAGAGGAAAAATAATAATATTAATATATCAAAAAATTCCTAAAAAATAGAACAACAATTAAGAGAAACAAGAAATGAACAAAGGACAAGAACACAAAGTAGAAATGATAAAAATTTGAAAAGACAATTAAAAAGGATAAAAATAAATACTAAAAGTTGAAAAACTAGAAATGAATGAGAAAAAAAAAAAATTACCCAAGATGAAAAAAAATAATAATATAAAAATAGAGATAAGAAAGATAAAATAAAACACTAAGGTTAAAAACCAAAACACACACCAATCTTAAACATTGAGCCTCCTCCTAGGCCCCTTTTATATCTTTATATTTTTTTATTTTATTTTTTAGTCTTCTTTGTCTCTCTCCCTAGCCTTGGCTTGCTTCACCCTAATCTTTTTGTGCCCCTCTTTCTTTTAGATTTTCCTAATTATCCTTTCTCATCTTTCCCTTCTTCCTCTTTCTCTTTTTTCCTTCACCTAATCTTACACATACACTTGCACTTTCACTTTCTCAATTTGTTTATGTTTTCTAGCCACTCTCTTTCCCATTCTCAAAAACCTCTTCTTATTCATTTTTTGTAATATCTTCCTTTTTGGTTTTTTTGTTTCTATCTTTCATTTTTTTTAGTTTTTCTTATTTTTGGGCATACACTGACACTTCTCTTTCAAAATTTTATCTTCTTAATCATAGGCTTATTGTCCCAGTATCTTTTTTTATATTTGTACACACATATAGGTATTCTCACACATAGATATACACAAACTCTAGCACTTTCCACTTTTTAGTTAATTTTTTCTTTTTCCCATCTATTTTACTTTTTTTTGTTATTTTAATTCTAATGCTAATTTTTATATTTATTTCTTGTGTCATATTTTATCTATCTTCTTATTTCAATTGATTATTTACTCTTCAGTTATTTCATTTCATTCCTTTTTTTTAGTGTGTTTGGATTTTTAACCTTAGTGTTTTATTTTATCTTTCCCATCTCTATTTTTCATATATTTTCTTATGTCTTGGATAATTTTTTCCTCATTCATTTCTAGTTTTTCAACATTTAGTATTTATTTTGAGCCTTTTTAATTGTCTTTTCATTTTGTTCTCATTTATAGTCTTTTTTTTTTTGTCCTTTGATCCTTTCTTATTTCTCTTAATTGTTGTTCTCTTCTTCTTATTTTTAATTTTATTTTTTAGGACCTGTTTGGATTTATTAATATTATTTTTTGATGCAAAAGATTAATAGACACTCAAAATTAATATTTCTCCACATCTTTAAAATGTGCCCTATAATATTTAAGAAAATTAATAATACATAGAATATTAATTTTTACAAACCAACCCTAATAAAGAAAGAAGGGGAAAAAAGGTCTTGAGAAATAAGAGAAGGATCTCTATATCATTAATTTATATTATTTTTTTACTATTATGTTTAAAATATATAATAACACGATTTTTTTACCATTCATGAGTATTAATTTTTTTACTATTATATAAAAAATATATAACGCCGCAACTTTTTTTACTATTCAACAATATCAGCTTTAAAACTCGAAAGGTGCTTAGTATATTTTCAAGACATATTTTTAGCAATTTTGAAAGTTCAATTGGTACTTTTTCAAAAATTTCTCATCATTAATAGATTTTATTTCAAACAAAAATTAACATAAGAATTATTTCTATACTTTATTTTATTTTATTTTTATTTCTATATACATCCGTAGGGGCAATTGAAAATAAATTAAATTATAAAATATTTATTAATTATTTAATTATTTAATAACTTATAAATCAAATAATTTATATTAAATAAATTATTGAAATTATTTTAAAATTAGTAAGAGTTGTTATATGTTATTTAGTTTTACACTTATGCTTTCAATTCCTTGAGGTTTATCATTTCTATATAGGATGAAAACATTAACCCCTAATCTAATGAGGGTTAGGATTTAATTATATTTAGTGTTCAATTTGGTTTACAATTAGGGTTTGATTTTGTTTTAGAAATAAAAAATACAAACAAATTACTAGAAATTACTACAGCAATAAAAACATAAATATTTTTACTCAAATGATCAACTGATCAACTGATCGAAAACAAAAGACATCACATCCTAAATAATAAAAAACCTATAATTATCTACTTCATGTAAATTATTATTTTTTAACCTCTCATGGAGTTCTCCTCATGCAAAAGGGGAGGAATTAATCTTATGCCAATAAATGCTGGAGAGAAAACATTCCAGAAATAGCTTTACAATTAGTCATCCTCTCCACAAAATAAATATTTATGTATAATAACACCATTCATCCTTCCAACTGTAATATCAAAACAAAAATACTTCAATGTATTTCCTTCCAACTGTAAAATTAACCCCAAAAATAATAAGCACAAACCCTAACTAAACACTCCGTCGATCTCCCAGATAAACCCTATCTTCCTCTTCACCGCAAGATTCCGTCTCACTCTCAGATGAAATTCACAAGATCGCAGTCGACGCATATCTTTTCGTTTGCAGTACACCGTGATAAGAAAACTTTGGTTTCTGTAGATGGTCGCTGAAGATTCCAAGCCAGATTGATAAATTCCTGAGCACGAACGCCATTGAATCCTTTCTTTCGGGAAATTAATAATGTTTTCAAAATTCCAAAAAGACAGGAAAGTAGATGCACAGGGTGATGAAAGTAGGTTATGTTCAAATGAACCCACTTTAGATTCTCCAGCGGTAAAATTGCCTCATCATCAAGCCGAAAGAAGTCTGTCTGCATTGCACCATCAGATCAAAGAAAGAATATCAATACTTTTGAGAGATTGAGTCAAAATTAGTAAATAAATATACAAGACAATACAATTCTAATTAAAGATTCAAATGGAGTATTATAACCCTAACAAATAATAGACGAAAAGTACATAAAAGTCTGTAAATGGAGAATAGTACAGTATTCTTAATGCCTTGACTAGAAATGCTACACTGGAAGCGGTTGTCAGTTTGTCACACTCACGCTTTTGTTTGGAAAATTAGATATACTAAATTTGATATAAAATAATCCATTAGAACTTACATCCGAGCATTGACCCTTGTGTACACACATATGTTCCAAGTCTGGAAATTCTTTGAGAATCTTTACATCGCGCCAAAAAATGCCGTTCAAAAAGGTAATTCTTCTAAGAGTTCTTAGAGCTGTAAATGATTCAAGTCCTGCATTTGTACACAGGCTTAAACATGCTGGCAAATCCAATTTCGTCTCGGTGTTATCAAGCAATAATGTAAGACTTGTTAATCGCGGACAACTTGCTGTTATTGCTTTGATTTTAGAGGAGATAGACAGAGCAATAAAACTCTTTGAACATATCTTTAATCTTTCAAGTCCATTGCAGTTACTAAGGATTAAGGTTTCCAAACCTGGACATAATTGCAACATGAGCTCAACGATCTTGTCATTCAGATCAACATTACAAAGATCCAATGTTGTCAGGTCGGCCAAGCCACCAAAACCGTCTGGTAGATTTGTCAGCAGAAAATTCTTTAAAGCCAAAGTTCTGAGATTTTGACATAAAAATATGGCTGCCGGAACTTCATAAATTTCTGAAACCTTCTCTACAATCTTAATCTCTTGCACGCCTTTAAGAGCAGCGCGATGAATCCAATCAGAAATCTTGTCACTTGAACAGCAGAATCGAACATTGTTAAGCTCGAAAACTTCAAGCGGACCAGAATGACGCTCAAAAATAAGATCTATTATATTTTGGATTTCAGTAGGGCTACGCGATGAAGAAAAGAAATCCTCTGGAAATTTTAGATTTTTTGCAAATGTCCAGCAAAATTTCCATCCTTTTGAGACAAGTGAACAATGAACTGCTTGTTTGAAAGGAATTTTACTGAGAATGAGGGGCAGAATGCAATCTGGCAAGTCGTCTAAGGTTAATCGACTTCTTTTGCGAGCCATAGCGAAGCGCAGTATGCTCAAACCCTAACGCGTGAAAAAATATGTGTGAGAGATTAGGGCATTGAGAAATCACTGGGACCCTAAATATTTATAGCAGTTTAAACAAATAAAGAAAAGCAGCTCAAAGCCGAGGCGTGCAGCGTGAAGTATTAAAAGTGTTCCACAATCGTATATTGCCAACTCAGTTTCATTTACGCATTTACCGCTATTGTGCGGGAATCAACTTTCATTTAAGCATTTATCGTTGTTTCATCTTCCCACGCACTTTGCACGATTTTCAACATTTTTTTTGGGACGTCTAAATTCCACCTGTCACACAGGTGTAATATGTTTTTGACTTTTTTTAATTTAATTTTTAGAATGCACCAAAATATCATTATCTTTTATTTATTATAAATAAATTATAATTTTGAGCAATGTGTTTTCAACTTTTTTTCAAATTCTATATTTAAGAATTGTAATGAATAATTTTGACTCTTGTTTAGCATGATGGGCTGGGGCTTCTTTAGGATTCAGATGTAGGTAAGAGTGGTTATGGTTGCTTGAGTTTGTTGGGGTGTTTGACCATTCTATTAAAAAATAAAATTAACAATATATTTTTTAATATTAAGTTTTATGTCAAATTTTTACATTATAGTATTTACCAAATTAAAAGTATTTTGTTTAGAGATATTATAATGTAGTATCATTTTGTTTTTAATTGTGTTTATATTGAATGGGGGTTTAGAAACATAAAAATATTGATAATAACATTATTTGTTTTAAAGTTGGATCTATTCCTACTTCACCATACACCTTTTTATGTATCTGTATACACATATAAAAATTGGCTATGAGCGATTATATAAATAATTTATATTTATTTAATGTTTATTCTTCTATTAAATAGTTAATTTGAAAAGATTAATTTATTCAATTCTTTTTTACTAAGGATCAGAATCTGACCATAAAGCTCAAAGGGATCTTTTGGATTGCATACCTTCTATCTTGGATGCTGACCAGAATTCCTATATTACTGCTATCCCTACTAATGATGAGATTTTGAAGGATGTCAATTCTTTT
The DNA here is from genome assembly GCF_030272615.1 of Cryptomeria japonica. Classification (NCBI taxonomy): domain Eukaryota; kingdom Viridiplantae; phylum Streptophyta; class Pinopsida; order Cupressales; family Cupressaceae; genus Cryptomeria; species Cryptomeria japonica. The sequence goes on from NC_081408.1 coordinate 88,774,249, forward strand.
GATGGTAATAAAGCCCCGGGTCCAGATGGCTACCCTATGTTTTTTTTTCAAATGTATTGGCATATTGTTGGAAGGGAGGTGTCCAGTGTGGTGAAAGAATTCTTTGGTGCCAGGAGAATTCTAAGAGAATTGAATGGTACTTTCGTTGCTCTTATTCCTAAGAAGATGGGGGTTGTCTCCATGGATCCTTTTAGACCTATAAGTCTATGTAACTCCCAATACAAGATCATCTCTAAACTCTTGACTTATTGGAAATCTTGTTGAGAAGGGAGAGTTTAGAGGTCTTAAACCTCCATCTGTAGACCAAGTGTACTCTCATCAGCAATTTGTGGATGATTCAATTATTATGGGTAATTCTTCTATAAAAGATTCTAGAAGCCTAAAGAAAGCTTTGGATAGATATGGGAGTGCAACTGGTCAACTGATTAATTGGTCTAAAAGTTTTGTTTATTTCATAAATACTCCAGAGAGAAGACATACAAAGATTAGTGCTATTTTGGGTAGCCAAATGGGGAATCTCCTTGCTTCCTATCTTGGGCTCCCTTTATGTCAAGTTCCTCCTGATACCTTTTGGGGTGCCCTGGTGGATAAAGTTCATAAGAAGTTAACTAGATGGAAAGGTTCTTTGCTCAGTCAAGTGGGAAAGGTCCAACTTCTAAAATCAACCCTCCAGAGTATTCCTCTTTATGCCATTAGTATTTTTAGAATTCTTGTTAAGTTTGCAGAGGCTATTGAAAAAATCCAAAGAACCTTTCTTTGGACTGGGGTTGAGGAAAAGAAGAGAATGAATTTGATTGCATGAGATAAGGTGTGCAAACCTATAAGAAAAGGTGGACTTGGTCTTAGAAGAATCAGGGATATGAATGAGCTTCTCATGGCTAAGCAGATATGGAGAGGATATAAATCTGAGGGAGAGTGGAAAATGATATGGGATAATAAGTACAAAAGACAGCCTTTCGACCCTTCATAGTTTCCTCAAGGCTGAAGATATTCCAATTGGATCCAACATCTAGAAAAATATCACAAGAACTAGAGACATCATACTCAAACGAGTGAAATGGAAGGTGGGGAGGAGCAATTTGATTGCATGGGATTTGTATGCAGAATGAGGAAACCATTACTCACATGTTTATCCATTGTCCTTTCTCAGTGGATATTTGGGCCAGATGCCTGGACAATTTCAATATCAGTTGAGTTTTCCCTGAACCTGTCCAAGATGTCTTCAATTCCTGGCTTCACCCCTCCAAGAATAATTCAGTTAATCTACTATGGAAATTTTCTTTACCGCATATTTGTTGGGGAATATGGAAAGAGAGAAATGATAGAGTGTTCAGAGATAAGGCATCAAAAGCCCAAATTATTTTTGAGAAAATTTAAAGAAATATGGTGGAGAAGCTCTACATAACATGTGGAATAATGAATCCTAAAGATCAAGGGGATAAAATCATTTTTAAGAATTGGAGATTACAGGGGAGTGAAACCATATATGCTAATCCTAGAGACGAGGTGAGATGGGAAGGCCCTCCTCAAGGATGGATGAAAATCAATATTGATGGTGCTTCCAAGGGTAATCCTGGTAAGGTAGGGTGTGCTATGGTATTAAGAGATGAAGGGGGAATATGTAAAGCTATTAAATGTATTCCTATAGGTCACCAAACCATTCATGTTGTGGAGGCCATTGCTGCTTATCAGGAGTTGGTTCTTGCTAAAGATTCAAACTCAACAAAAGTGTGGGTTGAAGGAGATTCTGTAAACATTATTAACTGCTTGAATAATGTTTTCCCACCTTATTGGTCTATACACAATGCCATTGAAACTGCGAAGGATATAAGTAAAACCTTTGAAATATGTATTTTTACACATGCTTATAGAGAAGCTAACAAATGTGCTGACTGGCCTACCAACCTAGCTTGTAGCTCTGACAAAATTATTACCCTTTATGGTGAGAGTAATCTCAAGTGTGAGGTGAAGTCATTGCAAAAACTAGATCGGATCCAAATGAAACAATGTGCCTTAACTAATCATAATCTCTAATGCTTTATTCTCACTTGTCGAGGATTGATCACAACGACGACGAGGTTTGTTTTATCTATCATATCATATTTATTTGGCACGGATTCTGGGTGGCTCTGCACAGCAACAATAAAATTGTTAGGTGTTTTCATAGAGCTTGCAGACAAAATAACAGAGCCATGATAAGGAAGAACTGGGAATTCGAGGATAAAATGGGGGGCAATAAAAAGAGGTTTGAACTGGCTTCTTGCTCAAATTGGAAGAAAAACAAAGATGTATGGGAGATTCTTCAAGATGGAGGTTTGAATGTTTTTATGGAAAGGCTTTGTGGCAAAGGCCCTTCTGTCATGAAGAACTTCATAAAAACTTGGAAGAGTGGTAAGATTCTTGTTGGTACCCAGAGGATGCAAGTGGATGAGGATGTCATTGCGGAAGCTACGGGTATGGTGAAAGATGGTATGAAATTCTATAGAGATAGAAGTATGTCTAACAAGTCTGTGGATAGGTTTCCTATCACAGATGGAGAAAGAAGAAAATTGGTTAAGGTGGACAATCCCTACTATTTGCCTAAGTGCATTTGTAGGTCATGGAGGTTTGTGTTGTTTGCTACCATCAACTACATTACTCTGGATGAGAGATTCACAAGGGCTTATGGGCATCACTTCATGCTGCTCAACCACTTCTGCCATGGTGATAAGGTTAGTTTTTCGTACTTGATAAGGTTAGTTTTTCGTACTATCTTGCATGATCTATGGATCATACTATTCGTGAAATGTAGAAGGATTCTCAAAAAGATCATGCCCTACACCAGATTTTAATGGTTTTAGTTTATAAGATGTTGAAAAATAAAATTATTGAGAAACCCGTCAGTAAAGGAAAACAAATTAGGGATGATGAAACTGAAAGTGAGGATAGTGGGTTCAATCTTTATTCTGAAACTGAGGGTGAGTTTGAAGATTTTAGCAACAAGGGGAATACCAAGGGAAAGAGCAAGGGGACTACTATGGAGTCTGACCTCTCGGAATCTAAGGAGGAGTCATTTGATGATAAAATCATAATGAGTAAGAAAAGAAAGGGGATGGGGAAGAAAACCCAGAATAGCAAGAAGACCAGTAAAGGGATAAATAAGGTGAAAAGGAAGATTATTGTCTCTTCTAATTAGGACTCTGAGGTTGAAAAAATGTACAAGAACAAGGGTAAGGAGGAAGATGAAACGCGGGAAGCTGACTATGGGGAGAACGCAAAAACTTAGAGAATGCAGAATGAAGATCAAGAGAATAATAGGGCCAATCAAAATGTCAGCCAAGGCGCCATAGGTAATGATAGTATCAAGGGTTTCTGTGAGGTCATAAGCAAAATGGCGAAAGAAATTAGTGAATTGAAGACTGATCTCAATATGATCAAAAGGGCAACCATAAGTGAGAAGCCTCTTTTTGAAAATGTCAGAATTAATGGTGACCATTAATAAGGCTGAAGCTATTGAAGCAATGGCCAATAAAATTGTAGAAATGGAAAAGAAGGTGAAGGAGCTGGAAGGAATCGGAGATGACAAAGGTCTGGGAATTAACTTGAACGACCTTGTCAATGGGGTGGATAAGATGGAATTAACTGTGAAGATGATTGCTACGCAAAATTTCTAGATCCTTAAGGACACTGTTGATCATGTTAACATGTTGATAAATAAATTTGAACAGATCAAAGGTAAGGAAGATGAGAAGTAAAAGACCGAGAAGATGGGTCATGAAAAGAGAACAAGGACCGACACCCGGAAACAGGTGGGCATCAAGGAAAAAGAGGTCGATGATATGAAGAACTCTGCAGTCAATATGAAGCAGATGGTGGTACATGTAGAAGAACTCATAAGAAATATCTAGTTGTCTCAGTGCTATCTTTGTGCTATCTCAGTGTTGTCTTTTTGTTGTCCTTTGGTTGTCTTGTGTTGTTCTCTTTGTTTGTGATCTGTTTTTGTTTTTCTGGGATCTCATCTTTGATTAGGTGTCTAGGCACTGTTATTTCTAGTCACTTTAATGCTTTTTCTTTTTCCTTCTATGTAATCAAGGTTTCGGCTTCTTCCCAAACACATGTTTTTAATTATTCAAAATAAAGAGAGCTCCTTAACCTACAAAATTATTATATGTATGTTGCACACAAGACTTGATTTTTTTTAGAAGGAATGGGCTCTTTTTATAGGGAAAATAGGGCAATGGATGGTTGAGATTGAATAATCTCAATAAGGGCTACGATTGAAAGTTATCAATCCATGCGAGCGATTCAGTCGAATCTCAAGTTGACAAATGTCACCTTGAGAGGGCTTGAGAGGAGATGTAAGAGGCATTAAATACCTGAGGAGACATGAAGGTTACCTTAAGAGGTAAGGTTGTGGTTAGGTTAGTGGATAACCAATGGATAAAGCCTTTACCCAAGGGATAAACTCTTGTGCAAGGGTTAATAGGATAAATAGGGTCAAATCCATGAGTTCTTGATAAGACCCTTGGGTTAGTTGAGGGTTAAGTTAGAGAGAAAGTCTCTAACCATGCAAGAAGGTTGAATTAACCATTAATGGTTATGAAGACTTTGGAGACAAATTTGTAAGAGTCCTTCCAAATCTGGGGAACTCAACAAGTTAGCTTGTTGAATGGATAAAGCTTTTATTGCTTTTAGAAGACTTTCATCCAAATTTGAAAAGTGACCTCCTCAAATTTAGGGAAAGGACATGATTAGGAGTTGATTAGGCTAATTAAAAGAGTTTAGAAGAATCTAGAAGGATCTAGAAGAGGTTTAGGAGGCAAGTGGGAGATGTAGGATTTTGCAAGTGGGTGGGGAAAAATAAATTTAATTAAAACAAAAATGATTTATTTCAACTGTTGGTTGCAACTTGCATTTGTAGGATTTTGCAAGTGGGAGGGGGGGGGTTTAAATAAATTTAGATTTATTTAAATGCACAAGGGGTTTTAATTAAATGTATATTTAATTAAAATGGCTAGAAGGGGAATTTTAATTAAATGGCTATGAGATAGATTTTAATTAAATGTAAATTTAATTAAATGGCTAGGATAGAAGAAGGGAAATATTAATCAAATCTTTAATTTGATTTATAGGCTAATTTAGAGACACGGGGATATTAATTAAATCTTAATTTAATTAATTGAAAGAAATAGGGATAATTAAATGAATAAAATTCACTTAATTTGTTGTGCAACTTTTAGGTGTCTAGAATAATATAAAAAGCAATGCCAATATTGCTTACATAAATTTGACACCTAAGGGATCATATGGTGTCCTAAAGGGTCATAGGACACAATATGACCCTTTCCCCCTCCCTCTCTCTATCTCTCTCTCTGTCCCTTCCCCCTGCCTCTCTCTCTCCCCCCTCCCTCTCTCTCTCTCTCTCTCTCTCTCTCTCTCTCTCTCTCTCTCTCTCTCTCTCTCTCTCTCTCTCTCTCTCTCCCCCACTCCCCCCTCTTCCTCTCCCTAATATCATATACTAATTTATTTATAAATTAATATAATGTATATTAATATATTATATATTAATAAATAATAGATTAACTAAGTGCAAATTTAGTTATTGAATTTACTTATTAAAATCGGGTATCTGATTATATTGGATATCCGATTTATGTTGTAAAAATTTTAAATTTTAAATTTTGGCTCAGGTTTCCCTTGGGATTTGGCTTGAAAGTGACAAGCCTAGAAAGTCAACTAAAAAAAAACATGTTTTTCAATATTCCTTGATTTTCCAAACTTTACACTGGTGGCTAGTGACTCTTTTTATAGCCAAAAATGATAAAACGAAAAGGATTTTTTAAGGAAATTCTCATCTTTCCAACAATATAAGGCTTGTCTTATTTCGAATTTAATCAAAAATTATTATTTATTTTCTAATTGAATTCTGATAAAAGTCCTGATTGATAGACTGATTGAAAAACACTCATAACTTTCAAACGGTATAACATTTTTTGAATTTGAAACATGCGTCACATCCTATGCTTCATCCAATATAGGGAAAAATAAAAATAAAAATGAATTTCATAAGGTTTTGACCAAGTTAAGGTGGTCAGACATAGGAGTTTCTGAATTTCTAAAAAGTTGTAAAAAAATCATAAATAATTATTTACTTTATAAAAAATTATTAAAAAATGTGTGTCACATCCGGGCATGAGTCTTATACTTATATTATAAATATTATAAAAAAATATTATTATTTTAATTTGATTAGGGTGGTCAGACATAAGCCTACTTCTTATCTTTTTCCTAAAATTTTAGTACCATTGCATTGAAATTTGAAATTTTCATCAAATAGGATTTTTTTTTTCCAAAAAACAACTAGTAGCTTAGAAACTAAATTCTATTTTATATAGATTCTCTTCTTACATATTTTTAAAATAATGTTCACAACTTATTCAAATTTTCCTGTCAAGTTGCATAACTCTGATTTTCTAAAATTTCATTGCCACTTAAGGGCCTATTTTGGCACACCATGATCTTGCAAATACCCCCTAAGGGGTCATGCACGTGTTATAACACATGTGTGACCCCTTAGAACCACATATGACACCTAATAAAATCCTAGTGTGTACGACGTACCCCTTAGTCCATCACATACTTTCCTAAGGGGTCATGTGTGGTCCTAAGGCATCACGCATGTGTTAACGCTTCCATGACCCTTTAGGACCACATATGACCCCTTATAACCTCCTAGTGTATATGGCATACCCCTTTGGATCACATAGTGTCCTAAGGGGTCATATATGGTTCTAAGGGGTCACACATGTGTTCTAACACGTGTGACCTGTTACGACAACATATGACCCCTTATAACATTCTAGTGTGTACAACATACCCCTTAGGATCACATAGTATCATAAGGGGTCATACATGGTCCTAAGGGGTAACACATGCGTGAACCCTTACGACCACATATGACCCCTTATAACATACTAATGTGTATAACATATCCCTTAAGATCACATAGTGTCCTAAGGAGTCGGATGTGGTCATAAGGGGTCATGCATGTGTTCTAACACATGCATGACCCCTTAGGACCACATATGACCCCTTATAACATCTTAGTGTGTATGGCATACCCCTTAAGATCTCATAGTGTCCTAAGGGTCCATATGTGGTCTTGAGGGGTCACACACGTGTTCTAACAAATCCATGACCCCTTAGAACCACATATGACCCCTTGTAAAATCCCAATGTGTATGACATGCCCCTTAGTCCATCACATAGTGTCTTAAGGGGTCATATGTGGTCCTAAGGGGTCACGCATGTGTTCTAACATATGTGTGACCCGTTAGGACCACATATGACCCATTATGACATCCTAGTGTGTATGACATGCCCCTTAAGATCACATAGTGTCCTAAGGGGTCATATTTGGTCATAAGGGGTCATGTATGTGTTCTAACACATGTGTGACCCCTTAGAACCACATATCACCATAAAATTCCAGTGTGTACGACATACCCCTTAGTCCATCACATAGTGTCCTGAGGGGTCATATGTGGTCCTAAGGGGTCACGCATGTGTTAACACATGCGTAACCCCTTAGGACCACATATGACACCTTATAACATCCTAGTGTATACAACATACCCATTAGGATCATATAGTGTCATAAAACATCATATGAAGTCATAAGGGGCCACTCATGTTTTCTAACACATGTGTGACCCTTATGACCACATATGACCCCTTATAATATCTTAGTGTGTACGACATACCTCTTAGGATCGCATAGTGTCCTAAGGATTCATATGTGGTCATAAGGGGTCACACATGTTTTCTAACACATGTGTGATCCCTTAGGAGCACTTATGACCCCTTATAACATCCTAGTGTGTACGACATACCCCTTAAGGTCACATAGTGTCCTAAGGGGTCATATGTGGTCCTAAGGGGTCAGACAGTTTTTTCTAACACATGTGTGACCCCTTAGGACCACATATGACCCCTTATTACATCATGTGTGTATGACATACCCCTTAGTCCATCACAAAGTGTCCAAAGGGGTCATATGTGGTCCTAAGGGGTCACACATGTGTTATAAGACATGTGTGACCCCTTACGACCACTTATGACCCTTATAACATCCTAATGTTTATAATATATCCCTGAGGACCCAATTTGACCACATACTTATCACATTGTGATTTAGTCAAGATTTTCTCTCAAGTCCCTTAATTTAATCGACATGTATTTGAATTAGTATATACATGTACATGATTTAGTCTTTTGAGCTCTCTTCCCTTAATTTTCTCAGCATGTGTTTTAATTTTTAAAAATTATGTTTTAATTTAGTACATGTATATATCTTTAATGATCTCTCTCTTTGAAATTAATGATATCTCTCTCTCTGCCATGAAAATGATCTCCCTCTCTCTCTCATTAATGTTTAAATAATTTAAAATGTATGTATGTGATATATAGATAAATTTATATATTTTTAATGATCTCCCTCTTGCACTCTTTAAAATAATTTATTTAAATTTGAATTATACGATAAGTTCATGTATATAGACAAAATATGTCAGAACTTCATGTATATAGACAAAATATGTCAGAACTTCATGTATATAGATGAATTATTTGAGTACAAGTCATATGTGTACATTTTAAGTTAATGAGCTCAAGATTAATGATCTCTCTCTCTCTCTATAATTTAATTTATTTTAATTTAATGTTTTAAATTGAATGCACTTCATGTGTGTGTGCTTACATAAATTTTAACTTTATGATCTACCTAGATAGATGGAGGATCGGGATCCGGGCCATGTACCTATTTTTGATCATGATCTTGATGCAGAGGCTCCTGGTTAGGATCCACCTCCATGGGCTCCTGATAAGGACCCTCTCCTTGATATCGATACCATTTTCCATCGTAGTGACCATGAGGTGAGGAAATTGAGAGGTATTTTAGATGACCCACAGACTAATGGCCTGTATAAGAGTACATGCGAATCCATTTTAGGAGTTTATAGTCTTTGAGGGATCATATAGTTAGCCACACCTCATTTTCACCATAGGTTATAGATTCTATATATAGACAGTTGAGGGCTGAGGTAAGGGGTCCTCATTCCTTCGCGGACGTGTTGGGGGCAGTCTCAAAGGAAACTATTAAGGAGAGATGTTTTCCACAATATCAGGAGAAGAAGAAGGTGAGAGGATATCGGGTGGCACAATGCATTGATCCACAGGTTGTAGAGTTGATTTACCCATGCTTCTTAGCTACCCATGGTCATTATCCTAATAATGACAAGATGTTGTTATACTTTGCACAACAGGTCTATGTTGAGGTTCATTGTTAGCTGAAACCCAATTACCTTGACATTCCTAGATATTATGGATAGGGGAGGGGCAATATTGCTGATAGAGATGCATATTGTAGGTGTGATAGAGCTCCACCCAGACATAGGGAGCTTTCTGGTGAGAGATTTCTGGCGATAGCCCCGGCCCTCACCCCCACAATAGATCATGTTGTGATTGTTTCGTAAAGAGAAGCAATTCATAGGATTGAATATATTACATCAATAAAAGCCACCATATCATTAGATGGGTTGGGTAGATATATGCTGAGCCGACAACATTCCAGATCATCCACAAATGCATCTTCCAGTCATGTGGTGGCTTGAGATTTAGATTAGTATGTTATTGTTGGCATCCCCTCGACAGATGATGTAGTGGCTATAGAAGGAGGTGCTAGACATGTACAGATGTCATAGTATCTATGTGAGGACTTTTTACATTCATATCAGTTTATTTCATCTCGACTTGGGATACCATTGGCTGCTATTAGAGTTGAGATTCTTAGAGACATGCAGGCTACTGCATCGCGCATACACCAGGACGGTCACATCATTCTCATCACTCTACATATGCTTCGAGTGACCCACCTATAGATCACTCTGTTGAAGCAGTGGAGCATATAAGGGCTGATCAAGTCCATATCACAGATGAGGGCTTGGATTCATTTGAGGTGCAGTTACGAGGTCTAAGCCAAAATGGTTTTATGGATATGCTACTCACATCAGACACTTCATCGATTCCTAGTCATATAGTTAGCCCCTTACACTCCTCAATCATTCATACAGGTAGAGAGAGATATGCATGCACGAATGATGTGGTTGATATGACCATAGGAGATGATCAGACTATATAGTCTCCTGATACATAGGTGTGTACATGCGCATAATTTTTAAAAGGATGTACATGCAATTTTTAAGATTTAATAAATAACTTTAAATAAGTATCATTTATTGTTCAAAGAAATCCTAAAATATAAATGTGTATGTACAACAGTACCTCATGTCACTCCTAGCTTGAGTTCAGAGCCAAGTGTGCGTAGGCGAGATGCTTTGGATGCTACACCTGCTAGTGGACAAGTTAGTTGTGGATTTTGTAAGTACATGTGTGTTAGAATATATTTTAATTTACTCTAGTCTATTTGATTATTTAAATGTAATATTCATACATGTCTAGATATATTTTTAATATTTAAATATAAATTCTACTTTTGCAGGGGTCTATTAGACATACAGACTCTCATCAGGACTCTCACTCAGACGGTTGCTCTGTTTGAGGCCGACATGATGCATGTTGATTGGCCACTTTATATCTCATCTGTTTATATTTTTATATATGCATTCTAGAATTTCATTTAGACATGCACGTATTGCTACATTCAAACTTGCTTTACATTGCTATGTATTCAGAGTTACTTTATATTGAGATTTTATTCTTGGACTTACTTTATATTGCTATGTATTCAGATTATATCATGTGCACGTTAGATTATACTTTATATATATGCATGTGTTTATTATTATATTGTACTTGAGTATAAATCATATACATGTACAACTATAAATCATATGTGTTTGATTATACTTAAATATCTAGAAGCCTCTCCACATAATAACTTTTGAGTAATTTGAAATTTTTATTGAACATTTTTTAAATACAAAATGAAAAATTTTGGTTTATTATTTTTACACATAAAATTTTTTTTTGAATACAATAGATGAACAAAAAAACATTTTTTTAATAGTTTGTTTTTCCTCCACATCATCTAACTATTTCTAAAGTCATGTAGAATTGTTTAAAAAAAATCTAAACAAATCTAAATTGTAAAATAACATAAATCCAATGAAAATCACAATTGATGATATCAATTGTTTGAAAATAATTTTATTAGTAGTTAAGTCAAACATGTTTATTTTAAAATATTTAAATATAAATATTAAAGCTAAATGATTGTTAGAAATGAAAAAAAAATGCGAGTGCCAACATCTCATATTTATTTCCAAGATCATTTATTGGATTTCATAATAAATTGTAAAAAGAATAGAACTAAATGCGCTACTATATTAGTATGAGTTAATTACAAATATTTATTTATTATACATTGATAGATGTATCAAATAATGTCAATATAGGAAAATGGAAAGGATGGATTGCATAAATAAAATTATTATATTACATTTAATTGATTATTTCATCACATTATATTTGATCTATGACATATAACTTAAATAATTAAAAAAATAATTTTTAATAAAAAAGGAGAGTAAAAATAATGTAAATTGGTATTTAATTTATGTATATATATTAATATATAGAGCAATACTATAAGTTAGTGACAAATATTTCACACCAAACACTCAAGGTAAGATATATAATTTTTTTACACTTTTGAATATTTGTTTTGATTTTAGATTTTATTTTAAAAAAATATCAAAAGATGGGGTAAGAAAGGAATATGATTTATAAATCCTCATCTTGAAATTCTATTAGAATAAAAGAATGCATATAAGCAAATAGATCTCAATGTAACTAATTTCTTTTCTTAACTAAACACAACCATAGTGCTACAAATAATTGAAATATTCAAATGATTCTTGAATCATAAACAATAGATTGAACATCCATTTTTGGTGCAACTTAATAAGATTTATGTGTATTAAATTAAATAATAAATAAAAAGTTTCTTAGACTAAACACACAAGGAAGACATGCACTATTTACAATTTCCTAACGTATGAACACAAGATTGACTAAATACCTGTGGCATTCGCATTCACAATAAAAATTCAACAAGACTAGTCAATAAATATTGAAGTAAATTCTATTAAAAATTTCATATAGTTGTATTGTGCATTTAAATTGAATGTATAGTTGTAAATGCATTTAACTATAAATTATTGGTGTAAAAAATTATTCATCATGGATATTATTACACCTTACTTAATTTTACTTAGGAAATGCATTTCATAGTAGTTTGGGTATGAGACACTTGGGTGTTTTTGCCACATTGGGATAGTGTGTGTAGGAGAATTTCCACCTTTTGTGGACTTATCTTGATGTTACATTCCACATTCAGTGGGTGATCCACCTCATGTGGAATATCATATTGTTTCTATTATCTACCCACACCTGTTTCCTACCTACCCTTGTTTCTTATTGAGCCACATGTCATGTTTGTGTGCTCACATATCCATATAGCCTTGCCTATATATGCAGACATATTCATTGTTGTAATGATTGATGATCCAGTTTATCATTATTTTCATCTTTGATAGAATACAGTTTATTCCTATCATCTATTTTGTTCTCTCTTATTTATGATTTTCATTGCCTCTTGATCTTGGCAAAATGTCACATGGTATTAGAGCCATTACAGTGTCATTGGTTTGCCAAATGAAAGAAATTTGATGCTATTTGGGGTTGTGTATTTTGGAGCTTTATATTGCAGGTTATTATTGAAGCTTGATGGGTCAAATATGAGGTTACCATTGGATTGGGGAGGTCCAATAAAGTCAATTTTGTCTTTTTTTTCATCCAAATCGGACTTCGAAGGCCAAATCTAGAGGTTGAAGTTTGAAGCTGCGATGGAAATTTTCCAGAAATTGTAATTTTGCAGGCAATTTTCAAATAGTGATATCTCCCTCATCCGGACTCCTTTTTTCTAGAAATTTTTTTTTGTTTTGGGGTAGGATTTCGTGATCGGTACAGTGGTACAAAATTTTTCTGATTTTCGGATACAGGTTTTTTTGAAATTGTGAAATCCCGATTTTTACAAATTTGGAGGCATCGTTTGGGCTCATATGGACTCTTTTTCAGGTGCCATTTTTTTGAAAGTGCATAATTTTTTGTCTTCTTTCATTATCTGCCATTTTTTGCAATGATTTTGAGTAGAAATTGTACTCTCAATATTTGGTCATTTTTTGGCCTATTTGGTAATTGCATTTTGCTCGGATCTCAGTTTAGATCACTAGAAGTATTTGTTGAAGTCTCTTATATCTCATTTTGATAAGTTGTAAAGTTGACATCAGAAGTCTACCTTTCTTTGTTTTGTAAGTGGCCCATTATACATGCACTAAGTATAAATTGCCAAATCATGATTTTGGGGGAGTTTCTTGATTGAGTAATTTGGTGGGGTGTCTTGTGTGATTGTGCCTCTCTTTATCTTGTGTTTTTCCCTTTTTGCTACTATGGGTTCTTCTAAGTTTCCTCTCTTAACTCCTCATAATAATGGTACTTGGAAAATTGATGCATCGAGTAAACTTATGGAAAAAGGACTAACTCATTACATTGATGGAACTATTGTTTCTCCCGCTGATCCTAAGATTGATCCTGTTGGTCACTTGAATTGGCTCACTAAAAATATCATGGAAATTGGTACCTTAAGAAAGTCAGTATCAAAAGATCTCATTTTTTATATTGAGAAATGTACTCTAATCAAGGATGCTTGGCAAAAGTTTCAAGACTTGTATGGTCAACTTGATGAGATTAGGGGATATCAAATTGGTAGTGATCTCACCATGTTAGATCCCAAGAAATTTGATACTATACAAGATTATGTCACTAAGGAAAAAGAGTTGAGGGTACAACTCAAGGATTGTGACATTGATAAGAAGGATACTCAATTGATCTTCAACTTGATCGGCAAGCTTCCACAAGAATATGCAAAATTTGTTTCTAGTTTCCAAACCCATAGGATGACAATGGGTTCAAGCTATACAATGCCTACATTTGATGCTTTCACCAAAATGTTGATGACAGAACAAACTAAGTTGATAAGCATGGGCATTATTAAGACTTCTAAGTGTGGCAAATCAAGAGAACAAAGGAAATCAAGGAAAGGACAACTCCAACAAGAAGAAATGGCAATCAAATCCTAAGGACAAAGCACCATCTTCTCCACAATAAGGAGATTCATCATCTTCCAAGAGGGACAATTCAACGAAGAGGGAGAGACCTACTTGTGCCTATTTTAAAGAGTTTGGTCATGAGGAGCGTCGTTGCCATTCTAAGAAGATTGATGAGCTCACACATATCTTCAAAAAACATAACATTGATTTGCCTAATATGTACAAGAATGATGATTCATCAACTTATATTTCCTCACATTCAAAAGGAAAAGGGAAAGCATTCATGGCTTCTACAAGTGGGAAGACTCACTCTTTTGGGACAAGAAAAGGAAAAGCTCTTTGTGCTACTACAAGTCATGATTCATGGAGATGGCTTCTAGATTTAGGGGCTTCTCATCATATGGCATCTTTGCAGTCTATGTTTTCTACATTGTTTGTATGGATAATCAATCAACATCTTGTAATGATCTAGTTCATCATATTTTGCATCTTGATAGAATACAGTTTATTACTATCATCTATTTTGTCTCTCTTATTTGTGCTTTCCATTGCCTCTAGATATTGGCAAAATTTCACAGGTTTCCCAATCATGTCCATGTATGTATGATTGCCCATCAAAATTTGCGGCATGGTGCAAGGCTCAAATGTAGAGAATTGTGGAGTTCACACCTGAGTCAGTTTTCATTAGAGACTTGGAGTCTAGAGATATCATTGCGAATGGGGTGGTTGACCATGCATCTCGGTTATACTCCTTTTCATTTTTTTGTTGATGACGATGATTTTACATATGATGATTCTACACATGATGATCACACTTCTTATGATGATTCAGATTATGAGGAGAATTATGGGTACTTGAACTTAGGAATTCTCACATTTGACCCCATTCTTGAGCCTTATGTTTCATCCCCTCCTATTGATATCACATCACCTATTGCACCTGATGATGTGGATGGTGCGACAGTATTGCCTTCATGTGATTCAGTGCTGCAGGACATTTATCGTCTTCCAGCTTCAATTTCTTGGGATGATTACTTGACAGACATTGCAGGTTTTTTTGTGGAATCCTACATTGCAGATTTGGGAGACACCATTGATGATATTCATCTTCTCTTTGATGAAGATGATCCTTCTTTGATTGTTGCGAGGGAACACTCTAACCCTCATGTTCATTCTCTACATGATCATTCTTTCAAGGTTGATTTGATTGTGGATTCCTATGTACAACAGTTGGAGGAGGTCTCTTTATCCTTTGAGGAGACATGTGAGTCTTTGGCTATTGTTCTCCAAATTCATCTCCACTAGATCTTGGAATGCCTTTTTCTGCATTGTGGAGCAGTTTACCACCTTTGGAGGGGGTATCTTTCAGCATCGACATGGGAACACTTGAGCAGTTTTCAGAGACTTCATTCATCATGATTTTTTTTCATACATCTTCCCTTCATGATTGGGGAGACTTCATGGATACACCTTTGGTTTTGTTTCTTCCTAAGAGGAGCAATGTTGTTTGACCTTCATGGAGCAGTTTCTTCATTCATCATCGAGCTTCTATCATTGGTGCAGATTCTACATTGGGGGGGGGGGCAGGGGGCTTCCTAGCTTCTCTTCTTCTCTCATATGGGGGGGACTTTTTCCTCACATGGGGTTTTGTTCATCACATAATTCTATGAAATTTCTCTTGTATAGCTTTCATCTCTTTTTTTTTGGGGGGGGAGGTATTTTTCTCTCTTTCTCTGCTTTGTGAGAGATTTCATTGCATTGGTTTGCATGAATTTGCATTTGTACATGGGTACCTAACATGGCCTTGTAGCCCGGACCCATCTTGCATTGCTTAGTTGCATTGTAGACTTAAGTGCATTCCCCTAAGTTTCACTTAAGGGTGGGTGTTGGTGTAAATAATTATTCATCATGGATATTATTACACCTTACTTAAGTTTACTTAGGAAATGCATTACATAGTAGTTTGGGTATGAGACACTTGGGTGTTTGTGCCACATTGGGATAGTGTGTGTAGGAGAATTTCCACCTTTTATGGACTTATCTTGTTACATTCCATATTCAGTGGGTGATCCAACTCATGTGGAATATTATATTGTTTCTCCTACCTACCCACACTTATTTCCTACCTACCCTTGTTTCTTATTGAGACACATGTCATGTTTGTGTGCTCACATATCCATATAGCCTTGCCTATATATGCATGCTCATATTTATTGTATATAATGATTGATGATCCAGTTGATCAATATTTTCATCTTGATAGAATACAGTTTAATCCTATCATCTATTTTGTTCTCTCTTATTTGTGCTTTCCATTTCCTCTTTATCTTGGCAAAATCTCACAAAAATGAATACATGAACTAATTCAAACTTAAATACAAAAATGTACTAGAAATAATTTAAATCAAATTTCATACATGTCCTAATTTAAAGATATGCATGATCCTAATTGTGTATACATCTAGGCTTAAGACATTTTCAACTCATCCACATGTCACAAATTTTAACTTTGTACATGTGTACACGCACGTATGTTATTATTTTTAACATCACAAGATATATTAAAATTAATTTATGGGTTCAAACACATTTACTTAGGTGAACTATTTATATTTCATACCACATCAAGTGGTGCAAATCTCTCTTCAATAAAACTTAATATTTTCTCATGATCTTCACTATCTAGTCTCCACTTTTAAGACTGCCCATGATGTGGAACTGTATGAAGAATTAGGCCAACATCAATAGCCAAGTAGCTATACTGATATAGCTTGTTGTCAATTTGGTATTCAGTGAAATGAATCCCATGTTTAACAATTTTAATTTGTTTGAAATATGTCCCTTTCACTACAACTGAGTCTGCATGTACATGTATAAGAAATGCGAAATTAAAAATTTGTGTAAGATGTGTATATAAAAAATTAAACATGTGCACATGTGCATGTTTAAAATAAATAAATAAATTTAAACGTTCAAATTAGTTAAAACCTGTGGGAAAGGACATTCCATCGCTTATTTCAAATTTTGTTAACTTATTTCTCTCTTCTATTCAATATAATAAATAATAACTAACACCTTCTATATTTCCATCTTCTACTATGACTGCAAAAATATCTCCTGCAATTCGAAACAAGTTATAAATTTAAAATGTACTCAATTAAAAACTTATAATTTATTTACATATGCAACTTTTTTTAAAGGAAATATATAAATATAATTTAAATGTGTATACCTTTATTAATCAATCCTAAAATATGGTCATAATCAACAGAAAATCAAAGGAATGTCTTCAAAGGTTTCATCCTCATTTTTCTCGTATGTGTCAGAAACATCTAGTGGCACCAATTTTCATTCACTGACATATCCAAGTTCTTGGTTCTTGCAATAAACATAGTTTTCTAAAATGCAATCAGAACAAAAACATGAATAATCCCTAGTGTACAATGTCTTCAAAGATTTCGTCCTCATTTTTCTCGTATGTGTCAGAAACATCTAGTGGCACCAGTTTACATTCACTGACATGTCCAAGCTCTTGGTTCTTGCAATCAACATAGTTTTCCAAAATACAATCAGAACAAAAACCTAAATAATCCCTAGTGTATAATGTCCATGGGTGATTATATTTACTAAAATCTTTAACAATTATAGAATATATTGACTAAAATCTTTATGTCTCATATCTACAATTATATTTATAATATTTAATATTTTTTTATTATGAATATTTCAAACTTGTCATTTTATCCCATTGTGAAAATACAATTATATATTTTTTCATTTCTTAATTCTATATAATTTTTTAATAAGTTTCTTCCTAAAGATGAGTGTAGATGAAGTTAGACTAAAGCTTCATATATTATTGACAATTTAAACTTTTGTTGGTAGATAAAAAGTTAATATAATTAAAATTCATTATATTGGTTTTATTTTGAATTTTTATTTTTTTTAACCTTTCATTAAAATATTTGAAGAAAATAAAAAACATTTGTATGATGTGTATTTTTAACTCTCCCATGCCCAATTCCTATAGATATGAGTAGACTAAAGCTTCATATATCACTAACAATTTAAACCTTTGTTGGCAGATAAAATGATAATATCATTACAATTTATAATATTGATTTTATTTTTAAGTTGTAATAAAAGCTGAGAAATTTTGAACATTAGTTTAAAATTAATGATAAGAGATTTCCACAATCAATGATTTAATGATGATGCTCTTTTGATTAAGTTGTGTTCAGATTTTTGGATCAACGTTTTGGATCCATCAAAATAGAGGAAAATTTGTCGACTGATGCTTTACAAAGAGATGATTTGGAAGGGGTGAGAGAAAGATGCACAAGATTCAAGAGGAAAAATAAGTAGCTTATATATATTTAATAATATATATATATATATATATATATAATAAGCCCAGAGATATCCTTCTAGAGGCACCTATTTTTTATTAATTTATCAACATTAAATGGAAATAGGGGCCTCGAGAAGAATATATCTCGGTTTATTTTATATATATAATTAAATATATATAAGCTAGTAACAATTCCAACATGAATTGAAAGACATGACATAAATTAATTTTAAATTATATATTGTTGTATAGTTGTATATTTTGGATTGGTACAGTGTTAGATTTAGGATTCCATTTGGTTCAATTCTAGATTTATAATTATAGCTAGGATTGGAATCAAAATAGTAAGCCTAATTCAATAAGGATTAGGGTTCATTTTGGTTTACTATTAGGGTTAGGATTTGATTTGGTTTAAAATAGTAGGCCTAATTCAATAAGGAATAGGGTTCTTTTTGTCTTGCAATTAGGGTTAAGGTTAGGGTTGTAGTTAGGGTTTACATCATTGTTGAGGTTAGGTTAATGGCCAGTGTTTGGATTTACATCATGTTTAGTGTTACAGTTAGCGTTAAGATTGTGATTAGGCTAGGATTTAGGGTTATGGCTAGATTATGTGTAGGGTTATGGTTTATATCATAGGGCTATGATTAGGGATAGGATTATAGTTAGGGTTTACATCATTGCTAGGGTTAGGTTAATGATTTGGGTTTGGATTTATTTCATGATTAGGATTAGGGATAGAGTTAGGATTGTGGTTAGGCTTTGGATTAATCATTATGGTTAGGATTATGTCTAGGGTTAAGGTTAGAGTTAGGATTATAGTTAGGGTTTACATCATTGTTACGGTTAGGTTAATGGTTAGGGTTTAGATTTATATCATTGTAAGGGTTAAGGTTCTAGTTAGGCTTAAATTTTAGGTATATGGTTAGGATTCTCTCTGTGATTAGAGTTTATATCATAAGGTTAGGGTTATGATTGCGGTTAGGGTTAGGGTTAAGGATTAGGTTTAGGATTATAGTTAGGGTTTACATCATTTTTAAGGTTAGGTTAATGGTTAGGGTTTGGATTTGCATCATGTTTAGTGTTACAATTAATGTTAAAATTGTGGTTAGGCTTAGGATTTAGGGTTATGGTTAAGATTATATGTAGGGTTAGGACCTTTATATCATAGGGCTAGGGTGGTTATGGTTATGGGTTAGGGTTAGGATTATAGGTAGGGTTTACATCATTGTTAGGGTCATTTTAATGGTTAGGGTTTGGATTTACATAATGATTAGGGTTAGGGTTAAGATTGTGGTTAGGATTAGGATTTACATTTATGATTGGGCTTAGGATTAGGGTTACAGTTTATACATCACTGTGTTAGGGTGAGGGTTAGCACAATGGTTAGGGTTATGGTTAAGTTTAAGATTGTGGTTAGGCTTAGCATTTATAATTATGGTTATGGTTATGTCTAGGGTTAAGATTTATATCATAGGATTAGGGTTAGGGTTAGCATTATAGATAGATTTTACATTATTCTTAGGGTTAAGTTAATGGTTAGAGTCAGGGTTAGGGTTAGGGTTAAGACTGTGTTTAGGCTTAGGATTTATGGTTACGGTTAGGATTATGTGTAGGGTTAGGATGTATATCATAGGGTTATACTCAAGGTTAAGGGTCGGGGTTAAGGGTCATAGTTATGGCTTGTATCACTTTTAGGGTTAGGTTAATGGTTAGGGTTATGGTTGCAGTAAGGGTTTATATCATTGTTAGAGTTAGGTTAATGGTTAGGCTTCAGATTTAGTATTATTGTTATGATTATTTCTAGGTTTAGGGTTTATATCAGGGGATTAGGATTAGGGTTAGGATTAGGATTTATGATTATGGTTAGTTTTGCATTTAGGGTTAAGGTTTATATCACAACGTTAGGGTTAGGATTAGCATCAGGGTTAGGGTTATAGTTAAGTTTATGATTGTGGTTCAAAGGATTAATATTTAGAATTACGGTTAGGGTTATGTCTATGGTTAGGGTTTATATCATAGGGTTAAGGGTTAGGGTTAGGGTTCTAGATAGATATTACATCATTCTTAGGTTTACGTTAATGGTTAGGATTAGGGTTAGGGTCAATATTATGTCTAGGCTTATGATTTATGGTTATGCTTAGGATTATGTGTAGGGCTAGGGTTTATATAATAGGGTTAGGCTTAGGGTTAGGGGTTAGGGTTAGGGTTATAGTTGTGTTTTGCATCACTTTTAGGGTTTGGTTAATGGTTAGGGGTTGCATTTACATCATGGTTAGGGTTAAGGCTAGGGTTAGGGTTAAGATTGTGGTTATGCTTAGGATTTAGGGTTATGTTTAGGATTATGTCCAAGGTTAGGGTTTATATCATAGGGTTAGGGTTAGGATTAGGATTAAGTTTATGGTTTATATTATTGTTAGGGTTAAGTTAATGGGTACAATTTGGATTTACAACATGGTTAGGGTTAGGGTTTGGCTAATGGTTATGGTTTGCATCACTTGTAGGGTTAGGTTAATGGTTAGGATTAGGATTGTAGTAAGGGTTTACATCATTGTTAGGGTTAGGTTAATGGTTAGGTTTTGGATTTAGGGTTTAAGGTTAGAGTTAGGGTTAGGGTTACGATTATTATTAGGGCTAGAATTTAATGTTCTTGTTATTATTATTTCTAGGGTTAGGGTTTATATAATGGGCTTAGGATTAGGGTTGGGATTTGGATTTATGATTATGGTTAATTTTATATTTAGGGGTATAGTTTATATCATAATGTTAGGGTTAGGGTTTATATTAGAGGGTTAGAGTTCAAATTAAGGGTTAGGGTTAGGATTATAGTTAGGGTTTATATCATTTTTAAGGTTAGGCTATGGTTAGGATTAAGGTTAGGGAAAGGGTTAAGATTATGGTTAGGCTTAGGATTTAGGGTTACATTTAGGATTGTGTCTAATGTTAGGGTTTATATTTATTGTTATGGTTATGGTTTGGATTTATTTTTATGGTTTGCATCACTTTTAGATTTAGGTTAATGGTTAGGATTAGGATTGCAGTACGGGTTTACATCATCATTAGGGTTAGGTTAATGGTTATGTTTTGGATTTAGGGTTAAGGTTAGGGTTAGGTTTACAATTGTTGTTAGGATTAGTATTTAGTGTTATTATTATGATTATTTCTAGGGTTAGGCTTTATATCATGGGATTATGATTAGGGTTAGGATTAGGATTTATGATTATGGTTAGTTTTGTGTTTAGGGTTAGGGTTTATATCACAATATTAGGATTGGGGTTAACGGTTTAAGGTTTATATTAGAGGGTTAGAGTTATGGTTTTAAGGGTTAGGGTTAGGATTTTAGTTAGGGTTTACATCATTGTTAGGGTTAGGCTAATGGTTAGGGTTTGGATTTATATCATGGTTAGGGTTAAGGTTAGGGATAGGGTTAAGATTATGGTTATGCTTAGGATTTAGGGTTATGTTTAGGATTATGTCAGGTTAGGGTTTATATCATAGGGTTAGGGTTAGGATTAAGATTATGTTTATGGTTTATATCATTGTTAGGGTTAAGTTAATGGGTACAGTTTGGATTTACAATAGGGTTAGGGTTAGGGTTTGGCTAATGGTTATGGTTTGCATCACTTTTAGGGTTAGGTTAATGGTTAGGGTTAGGATTGTAGTAAGGTTTTACATCATTGTTAGGGTTAGGTTAATGGTTAGGTTTTGGATTTAGGGTTTAAGGTTAGAGTTAGGGTTAGGGTTACAATTATTGTTAGGGTTAGGGTTTATATCACAACATTAGGATTGGGGTTAAGGGTTTAAGGTTTATATTAGAGGGGTTAGAGTTATGGTTTTAAGGGTAAAGGTTAGGATTTTCGTTAGGGTTTACATGATTGTTAGGGTTAGGCTAATGGTTAGGGTTTGGATTTATATCATGGTTAGGGACGGGGTTAAGATTATGGTTAGGCTTAGGCTTAGGGTTACGTTTAGGATTATCCTAAGGGTTAGGGTTTGTATCATACGTTAAGTGTTAGTGTTAAGGGTTAGGGTTAGGATTTGAGTAAGGGTGAAGTTAGGATTATATTTAAGTTTAGGGTCAAGTTATGGTTTAGAGTTCAATCAGATCTAGATTAGAGATATTGTCAAGGTGAGGCTTTTATTATGGTAAGGTTTTCATTATAGTTAGTGTTTGTATTTTTTTTATGTTGTTAAATGAATCAATAATTAGTTTTAGAATAAATTTAAAACTAAAACTTATATAGCTTTCAATGATTAGTGTATGCTTTTAATGTTTATCAAATCCTAATGTTAATGAAACCAAAATATTAATGAAGAGTTTAAAGTTTATGATATAATTTTAAAATTTTAAAAATTATATTGTTAGAGTTAACTTTAAGGTTAGGTTAGGGTTGGAATTCAATTAGAGAGATTAGGTTTAGGGGTTAAGGTTATAGTTAATTAGAGTTTAGTTTGAAGGTAAGGCTAGTAGGTAACTATTGTAAGATAATGCATTCATAACACTTATTATCATTTTTAATAAAATATTAAAAGAATCTTTAATATTATGTACTTTTCTTATGAATATTTTGTTTCCTTGTTTTAATATTTTTATGAAATAAATACGTTGAAACTTTGTTCTAATGACATAAAGATATTTTAAAATAGCTTAAACTCTCTTTTAATTGAAGTGATATTTTTAGTGTAACCTTTATTCTAGCCCTAACCCTAACAATAATTAAGGCAAAATCTTAGTTGAATTCTTATCAAACCCCAATGTTAATAAAATCAAATACTTAATTAAGGGTTTAACCTTTATAAAATAATTTGAAACATCAATATACATTTAAAAATTATTTGAATAATAATAAAATTAACAAAGGTTGTATAATAGTAAAATGATATTTCTATTTTTTTCTTATACTTATTTATGTAATATGTATTATTTATATATTTTAAAATAAAAGTTAAACTTATACTCTACAGGTACAGCCTGAGTTGGCTTAGTTGTGTAGAACTTCTGCTCTTGAAGGAGAGGTCACAATTTCAAAACCCACAAGGGGGTAAGGTATAAGATAACAAGAAATACCTATTTTGTGTGTTGATCCCAATTAATCTGAAAAATTAGATTTAAATTGGTTTTTTACATCTCAAAGGCCCAACCTTTAACGATATTCATCTACGCATGTATCCCTTTGCTATTCCCTATAAAATCCATAGAAATTAAATTTCATGTTAATCAAAACAAATCTTGTGACTTAAGTTCCCCACATTCATGTTAATCACATCAAATCTTGTGAATTCTTTTGATGTCGGATTTGTTTGAATTATCACTGCAATCCCCTATACTTGCATGCATTGAGATCGGATTAGTTTCTCTTCTTCATCTTCCCTGGAAGTCAAAGCTGTATAAATAGAGTGACACAATCAAATATGCAATGACACAGTGTTCCAAACCTGATGATCCCGCCAATCATCTATAAATGGAGGATATCTTTCATTTGCCATTTGACTCCATAATTAAATCTTATCTTCCAGGAGAGATTATTTGATTTTGTTATGAACTTGAAGCGGTTGGAAATTGTATTTTAGAAATGACGGTACCTCTTTCACTACGTTATCTCTTGGATATGAAGGAGGTATAAAGTCATTTTTTTGTGGGAACTTGCATCGAACTGGCAAAGGCCCTATGATGTGATATTTTGCGGAATCACCATCCTTCCACCAGCCAATTTGGAAAATATTTTGGGTCTATAATGTAATGTGATCTTACCCTATTTCATTCACTTTGTATTGCAAGTTACAGTCCTCTGAGGGGATTCGTTATCTAGAGGAAGGACATAAATAAATAATTAAAAAATTGAGAACAAAAATATACACCTCCAAATTAGTAAGACTTCAAATAATGGAAGCTTATAAATAGTGTTTCATTGGTTCAACATTAAAATATTATGATAAATTAAACGCCACTAACATTAGAATTCAAGTTTATATACTATTGTTACTATATACGGTGAAATGGATAACAACAATATTGAAAGACTAAATGAATTTAACCACAAAACCCTAGCCTAACAACAACAAAGATCCACCATAACATATGGAGATTACCTAAGACAATGCAAATCAAATGAAATCACAAAGATTATACCATCACATGTCCAATAGGGTTTGGATCTCCATTGATCTTGCTTGATATATTTGCTCTCAGATTTTGTGTGCACAAGAGCTGAATAAAGAATAGGAATGTGGTTGCAAGTAGGATCGCATATGAAAGATCGAATTCTAGGATGCTTGATTAGAATGTATATGTCCAGGGGGTTGATAATGAAGGAAGCATCTCCTTATATAGAAGACACTATAAGAAATGGAGGGATAAGATTAAGAGGTGTAAAAGATAAATGGTCGGCTATGATTAAAGGGTAGGTAGAAGAAATAAGAAGATAAGAAGAGGGTAGGTAGTGTAGGAATTAAGAGATGAATGACATGTGTAATGGGTAGAAAAGGATAGTGAATTAATTAAATAAATAAAGATTTATTTAATTAATAGAAGAAGTGGGATCAATTAAATAAATAAGATACTTATTTAATTTAGGAAAAGGAAAATTTAAATAAAGAAATGTATTTATTTAAATGAGAAAAGGCTTAGAAGAGGATTAATGAATTAATTAAATAAATAAAGATTTATTCAGTCAATAGAAAAATTAGGCTAAAATAATTAAATAAATAAAGATATTTATTTAATTAGACTAGACAATTTTAGGTGTCTACATTTTGCCCCTCTTTGAGATAATGCAGCTTGTCGCGTTGTTTCAAAGAAGATAATATGAACTGATACAAAGTTGCCCCAAGATGGGAATGATATGCCCCCTCGAAAGATTGGATGAAAATGTCTGGAAAGATCGCAGACAATCTCTTGATAAGAAAGAAAGGGTAGAATGGACTGACTGGATAGGATAGAGTGACAAAGTCACGGGATAAAAAAGACTTACTCGGGAGACTAGGGCTAGGGCTAGGGTAGTCTATAAAATAGACCACGAGGGGAAAACATCCTCATTATCATCCACACATCTAAGAGATCAGAGTGCAGAGAGAGAATAGTGCAGCAACAGTCAACAGTGATGGCATTGGTGCACAGATTCAATCACGTTCACCAATTTCAGAGGCCAGTAGATGCAGGAGAGCCGATGAGTACCACAAAACCTCCTTGTACTTTGTCGCATTAATTGTTGTCATAAATGCATGTTAGGTAGCACATTTAATGCTTTTTAGAATATGTCAAACAAAGTCAAAAAATGCTAAGGCGCGTCTGTGTTTTGCCAGGTGCGTCTATGAAGGAAAAGGTGTCTATGTCAAATGCAAGCATGTCTGTATTGTGCAGGCGCACCTATGCTATGTGGGCATATTTGTGAAGAGCAGGTGCATCTGTGCAAAGAATAGGCACATCTATGTATTTCAGGCGTGTCTGGACAGAGCAGGCACGTTTGTGCAATATGTAAGCGCGTTTATGTCATGAACGCGCATTTATGTCTTCTAGGCCAAATCGACAGTTCTATGATGAACATACGTTGTCGATTGGATAATCTGCTGAGAGGATACACTCAAGAAGTTCCTCTAAGGAAGACTAGGATAGAAGATAGGGCTAGGATTGACAATTTTGTGATAGAACATACATTGCCAATTAGGAAACTACTCAAGAGGATACACTCAAGTAGAAGCCCTAGGATAGGATAGATCGAGGCACTTTGTGATGAATAGGGAGTACCAAGACATAGTACTTTGTGATGAACATGGAGTACTAATATGAGCAGCACTTTGTGATGAACAGGGAGTGCAGAAAAATGTAGTACTTTGTGATGAACAGGGAGTACCACTAAGAGAAACAACAACACTTTGTGATGAATAGTGAGTGTCATTGGGACTGACAAAGCTGATTTGTTTGACTGCAGGAGGACCTACCTATGCTGGAGTCATAGGAGAGATTCCCATTAACTTAGAGCTTATGACTGGAGCTGACATTTGAGGATAGAGCAGCTTTGAGGTTATGGGTTTGCGATTTATTTTGTATGTGCCTGAGTTTCGGGTGAACATGGGGTTTCTGACTACGTTGGCTGAGAGATGGCACTCAGAGACTTGCACATTCCATTTGTTGATGGGTGAGATGGCAGTCACCTTAGAGGATGTTTACAGGATATTGAGGATACCGATCGGTGGGGACTCAATGTTTGCAAGTGTTTAGACTCAAAATGACTCAAAGAAAAGTGTGTTGTTTGATGTAAAAAAATTTTGCATACACTTGAAGACACAAAAGACACAATGTTTTGATGTTTGGTCTTGAATGTTTCACTATTCAAAATAAGACAAGCACAATTCTTATGGTTGGCCAGGACAATATTTGTTGATCCCACATGGGGTTTCCCTAAGGCTATGCTATTCAGAATGGATACTTAGATGCTTGACCCCACTGGCTCCAACCTCGGCACTCACTTCTAGAGGCAGCCAAGCATCAGTCCCCATGAAAACTCCACATGGTGAACTTTGTATCTCTACTAAGAACTGTATGTGTGTGGATCACTCTAGAGGTCCGACCTCCTGACCCAACAACTAGAAGTATTTTGGCCTCTAAAACAAAAAGGTGCTAGTAAGGGCATCCACTCATATGGCCATACATGCAGCACTTTCAGCTCTGTAAATATAGAAGGCTCCTAGTCGGTAGGGGTTACACCCTACAACTGATCAAATAAATTTGATCAAATGGGTTTATGGGGAGACATAGTGTCAGTATGAACTAATTACCACACATTATCCATAGCTTTCACAATATATACAGTTGTCTATAGTGGTTCGGAAGAGGTGGGTTTTCCTCACTACCACTTGGGTCGTTCTCTCCTCACTAGTAGTCCTAATGACCACATGGGGAGACAGGTCCTCTAGAGATTAAACAAAAAGATCCTATTGCCCAAGACACAAAAGACACTGGTTCAATTTTAGTGCACCAATTGAAGTGTTTGCTAATCTATGAAAACAAGACACACAATAAAGATCAAAAACCCTTGCCGAGATCCTACAACAAAGATTTGTTAGTAGTTTGGATTGTTTCAAATGATCACCCCTTCTTGCAAGCACACAAGTTAGATAAATTTTAGATCCAAAAGACTTTGTGAAATAGGTGCCTTCAACGAAATGATTTTTCTTTCAAGACAAGCTACACCAATTTTGTTAGCTATATCTGAAGATGTTAGCTCAATATAAACCAGATCTGAAATCTGAATGATGAAAAACTGAATCAAAGAAACCAACATACAAAAACTGAACACAGACGCGATTATCAGTAACACAAATGCTATACAAATACGTAAACGCGACTAGATCTGACGCAGACATGGTTCCTGAACATAGACGCGCTTCTCGAACATAGATGCATTTGGAGGACTTGTAAATGCGATTAGCAAACACAGACGCAATTCCTACAATCTGCAAAAAAAGAATAATGTCGAAGACGCAAACGCAATTCCAGATGTCACAAATGCGGCAGAAAATCAAAAACACAATCCGAAGGTACACAGATGTGAATTTGTCGAAATGTTAGATCTGCAACTTCAAAAACACAAAATCTACACAAAAGATGTTAAATGCAAAAGGGACAAGCATCTCACCAGGCATGCCTAAATGTATACAGTAAAAATAGATAACAACAATATTGAAAGACTAAATGAATTCAACCACAAAATCCTAGCCTAACAACAACAAAAATCTACCATAACATATGAAGATTACATAAGATAATGCAAATCAAATGAAATCACAAAGATTATACCATCACATGTCCAATAGGGTTTGGATCTCCATTCTTCCTATCTCCATTGATCTTGCTTGATATATTTGCTCTCAGATTAATAGATTTTATTTCAAACAAAAATTCACAAAAGAATTATTTGTATACTTTATTTTATTTTTAATTTTTTTGAATTTTCACAACAAAAGACTAATTGACAAAATAAAAATATAAGACTGAAAAGGTCACTGGAGATTGAACATATAAACTACCATATATATATATATAGAAATATATATAAAGAAAGCTGAGAGATATCGAGGCTTTTATTTCAAATTTTAACTTAAAATATAACTTTGTAAATAATAAATGAAAGCCTCCATATCTCTCATCTCTTAACTTAAATGAATTATTGAAATTATTTTAAAATTAGTAAGAGTTATTATATGTTATTTGTTTTCATTGCTTAATTTGGTTGAGTTTAGCATTGGGGTTAGGGGTACAGTTAGATTTATGGTTCAATTTGATGTAGGATATAGGTTTATTTGGTTTTGTGTTTAGTGTTATATGTAGGCTTGGGATGAAAACATTAACCCCTAATCTAATGAGGGTTGGGGTTTAATTATATTTAGTGTTGAATTTGATTTACAATTAGGGTTTGATTTTGTTTTAGAAATAAAAATACAAACAAATTACTAGAAATTACTTCAACAATAAAAACATAAATATTTTTACTCAAATGATCAACTCGTTGAAAACAAAAGACATCACATCCCAATTAATAAAAAAACTATAATTATCTACTCCATGTAAATTCTTTTTTAACCTCTCATGGAGTTCTCCTCATGCAAAAGGGGAGGAATTAATCTTATGCCAATAAATGCTGGAGAGAAACATTCAAGAAATAACTTTAAAATTAGTCATCCTCTCCACGTACAAAATAAATATTTATGTATAATAACACCATTCATCCTTCCAACTTCAATATCAAAACAAAAAAACTTCAATGTATTTCCTTCCAGCTATAAATTAACCCCAAAAAAATTAAGCACAAACCCTAACTAAACTCTCCGTCGATCTCCCAGATAAACCCTATGTTCCTCTTCACCGCAAGATTCCGTCTCTCTCAGACGAAATTCACAAGATCGCAGTCGACGCATATCTTTTCCCTTGCAGTACACCGTGATAAGAAAACTTTGGTTTCTGTAGAAGGTCGCTGAAGATTCCAAGCCAGATTGATAAATTCCTCAGCACTAACGCCATTGAATCCTTTCTTTCCTCAAAATATGCTATCAGTTTGTAGCAATTATGGGTAGAAATTTTACTTTTGTCATATGGTCTTATTTGGCCAATTTGGCATTTGTATTGCATAGATCTATCTTTCTGATCTTTTTCTTTGAAGTTCTCAGCCTATTGGGGCAGTTGTAGAACAAAATCAGAATTCCACCTTGCCATTGTTTGCAAGTGGCCTATTGTACATGCACTACATATAAAGTGCCAAAATCATCATTTTTTGGGGGGGGGGGGGGGGGGTACTTTGATTGAGTGAATTTGGGGGGGTGTCTCTTGTGCTTTTGTGCTCTTGTGTTCCTTCCTTTTTGCTTCTATGGGTTCTTCGATTTTTCCTCTCTTAACTACTCATAATTATGCTACTTGGAAAATTGATGCATGGATTAAACTTATGGAAAAAGGACTAACTCATTACATTGATGGAACTATTGTTTCTCCTATTGATCCTAACGTTGATCTAGTTGGTCACTTAGATTGGCTTACTAAAAATATCATGGCAATTGGTACCTTAAGAAAGTATGTATCAAAGGATCTCATTTTTCATATTGAGAAATGTACTCTAATCAAGGATGCTTGGAAAAGGTTTCAAGACTTATATGGTCAAGTTGATGAGATAGGGGATATCATATTGATAGTGATCTCACCATGTTAGATCCCAAGAACTTTGATACTATACAAGATTATGTCACTAAGGCAAATGAGTTGAGGGCACAACTCAAAGATTGTGGCATTGATAAGAAGGATACTCAATTGATATTCAACTTGATAGGCAAGCTTCCACAAGAACATGTAGCATTTGTTTCTAGTTTCCAAACCCATAGGATGACAATGGGTTCAAGCTACACAATGGCTACATTTGATGCTTTCAATGAAATGTTGATGGTGGAACAAACTAAGTTGATAAGCATGGGCATTCTTAAGGCTTCTAAGTCTCAAGCATTAGTGTCATTGCAGATTTGGGAGACTTCATTGATGACATTCATCTTCTATTTGATGAAGGTGATCTTTCTTTGATTGTTGCGAGGGAACACTCTGACCCTCTTGTTAATTCTCTACATGATCATTCTTTCGAGGTTGACATGATTTTGGATACTTATGTACAGCAGTTGGAGGAGGTCTCATTATTTTTTGAGGAGACATGTGAGTCTTTGGGACATGTTCTACATCCATCTCCACTAGATCTTGGAGTGCCTTTTTCAACAGTGTGGCACAGTTTACCACCTTTGGAGGGGGTATCTTTCAGCATCGACATGGGGACACTTGAACAATTTTTAGAGATTCCTTTCATCATGAGTTTTCTTCATACATCTTCCCTTAATGATTGAGGAGACTTCATGGATACACCTTTGGTTTTGTTTCTTCCTAAGGGGAGGAATGTTGTTCGACGTTCGTGGAGCAGTTTCTTCATACATCGAGCTTCTATCATTGGTGCAGATTCCACATTGAGGGGGGGCTTTCTAGCTTCTCTTCTTCTCTCATATAGGGGGAATTTTTCCTCACATGGGGTTTTGTTCCTCACATACTTCTATAAGAGTTCTTTGTATCTAGTTTTCATCTCTCTTTTGGGGGAGGGTTTTTTCCCATTGGGTTTTTCTCTCTTTCCCGACTTTGTGAGAGATTTCATTGCATTGGTTTGCATGCATTTGCATTTGTGCATGGGTACCTAACATGGCCTAGTAGCTGGGACCCATCTTGCATTGCTTAGTTGCATTGTAGACTTAAGTGCATTCCCCTAAGTTGCACTTAAGGGGGGGTGTTAGTGTAAATAATTATTCATCATGGATATTATTACACTTTACTTAAGTCTACTTAGGAAATGCATTTCATAGTAGTTTGGGTATGAGACACTTGGGTGTTTGTGCCACATTGAGATAGTGTGTGTAGGAGAATTTCCACCTTTTATGGTGTTGATCTTATTGTTACACTCCACATTCAGTGGGTGATCCACCTCATGTAGACTATTATATTGTTTCTCCTAACTATCCACACTTATTTCCTACCTACCCTTGTTCCTTATTCAGCCACATGTCATGTTTGTGTGCTCACATATCCATAAGCCTTGCCTATATAAGCAGGCTCATCTACATTCTATGTAAAATGGAACAATTGATCATTTATCTATTGATGAGAATACAGTTTATTATTATTCTCTATTTTGTCTCTATTGTACTTTTCATTGAGCTCTTGATCTTGGAAAAATCTCACAGTAGAACCATAGAAGAACTAAGAGATAGTCAAGTAGAATTGACTATTAGTCCAGAAGAAACTGAGTTTGAAAGAAGACAAAATATAGCAAAAGAATTCTCTTTATCATGTGCACTAGTATGTCAACTTCAAAATGCAAATGAATATATTGAAAATAATCAAGAAGGATCTTGCAGTACTAAAGACGTGTGTGTTGATATAATCCAATCATTTAAGCAACAAACGTCAGATGAAGATCCATTTGAGTGTGAACCACAAAATGCTAATACTAATTTTGTTAGAACAGATTGGAGAATACTTGGGAGAGATAATCCTCAAGATAATTCTATCTATGACATTACCTACTCTACTCCAAATTATGACCATTATGTCATGAATTTTGAAGCACCTAACGATGACAATGATTATGACTTACCCATTCTTCATCCTGAATTAATTGATTGGGATAATCTAGAAAACCCTGAATTAGATGTCTTTTCCAATGATCATGACTTAGCTGTGTATCTTAATGTTGTTGAACCCATAAGACCTAAGATATCTTCCATTGTCAAATCAAGTAACATTTCTTACAGTCAAGAGAATCCCAAACTTTCCAGTCACAAAATTGAAATAAAACAAGGAAAGAGACCTACTGTTGAAAACCATTTCATGGCAACACTAGATCAATCAAAAGGGAAAATAAAGGATGTATCTGATGGTGATAACCTCTTGGAGGCACCAGAAGATGGAAATTTTGACATCCTCCCTACGTATTTTTAGGAGAGATCTACTATTCTAATACAACCAACAGAAGCAATAAACATTGGAACATCAAAGGATCCCAAGATACTTTATTCTGCTGCCTCATTATCAGATAAAGAGAGGAAGGAATACATAGAACTCTTCAGAAAAAGACAAATAAATTTTGCTTGGTCCTATGTTGACATGCCTGGACTTAATCCAGATCTTATAATGCATCATCTCAATATGGATTTAAAAGAAAAACCAATTAAGAAAAAGCTAAGGAAGATGCATCCACACATTGCTCTTCTTGTAAAAGTCAAGCTAAAGAAACTATTAGAGGTGGGTTTCATAAGACCTATTGCCTATCCAGAATGGGTTTCAAGCATTGTACCAATGTCAAAGCCGGATAAAAGCATAAGAGTCTACACCGATTTCAGAGATTTGAACAAAGCATGTCCCAAAGATGATTTCCCACTACCAAACATTGATATAATTGTGGACTTATTAGCAGGGCATGAGATGTTTTCATTAATGGATGGCTTCTTAGGATACAATCAAATAAGAATTACCCCTGGATATCAAAAAAAGATAACATTCACCTCTGCATGGGGTACTTATTGCTGCAATGTTATGCCATTTGGGCTTAAGAATGCAGGAGCAACTTATCAAAGGGCCATGACGACAATTTTCCATGATATGATGCATACATTTATGGAAGATTATGTAGATGATATAGTTGCAGAATCTCATACAAGACAAGAACATTTGAACATCTTAAGCAAGATCTTTGATAGGTTGGAAAGATATCAGTTGAGATTAAATCCAAAGAAATGTGTATTTGGAGTAACCTCTGGAAAACTTCTTGGGTACATTATATCAGCCTGTGGAATTGAAGTAGATCCTGAAAATGTAAAAGCCATCACGGAGATGGATTCACCTAGGAACATAAGTCAATTGTGATCTTTACAAGGAAGATTGCAATGAATTAGAATATTTGTCTCTCAATTAGTAGATAGATGTCATCCATTCACTCATCTTCTACATAAGAATGTTCAATTCAAATGGGATCAGAAATGTGAAGAATATTTTATGCAAATCAAAGAATATCTCATGAATCCTCTAGTATGGGTATCACCAATCGAAGACAAACCATTGTTGCTCTATATCTCGGTGACAAATGTATCATTAGGCACTCTATTAGCTCAACATGATGAAGAAGGAAAAGAAAGAGAAGTGTATTACATCAGTAAAACACTTGTCAGCTATGAACTGAATTATACAGCAATAGAGAAGACATGTCTAGCAGCTGTATTTGCAACTCAGAAGCTGCGATATTATAAGCTGACTCATTCTATGAAGTTAATAGCAAAGATAGATCCACTAAAGTATTTGCTAAACAAGTCAAATTTGATAGGCAAATTAGCCAAATGGGTTATGATACTGAGTGAGTTTGATATAGAGTATGTTGATCGAAAAGATATCAAAGGATAGGTCATTGTTGATCAATTAGCTAAAGCTCCTTTACAAAATAACATACCATGGCACATTGAATTTCTTGATGTAGACATTCTGACAGTAAGTATAAAATTTTGGGAATTGTACTTTGATGGTTCTTATACACAATATGGATCAGGTGCAGGAATTTTATTCATCACACCTCAGGACATACAATTCCAGAATCATATAGATTGTGGTTTCCATGCACAAACAATACTGCAAAATATGAAGCATTGACTATTGGGCTCAAAAGGACTATTGAATGGAATATCAAGGAATTACATGTTTATGGTGATTCACAACTTATCATCAATAAAATAAATGATCATTACAAAAATAACAATGGCAAGCTCATGCCCTATAAAAAGTTGGTAGAAGAGTTTAAAGGGCAATTTGCAGAAATATCATTTACTCAAACCCCAAGAAATGAGAATAAACCAGAAGGTGTAATGGCTACAATAGCATCTCTCTTACAGAATCAGGAGAATCAACAGCATTATGAATTCCTCGTGGAAGATATCTTAACCCCTACCATTCAATCCCAACATACCTACATGATTTGTGAAATATCAAGAATCAGTCAATCCTTATACGGCCAAACCTATCAATACTTAAAAGAGAATATCCTTCCTCCTAACCTATCTCGCAATTAAAGAGGAAATTTTATCCGCCAGTCATCCCGCTATACTATTATTGCTGATACCTTATATAGGCGAGGTCTAGATGGTACTTTATTGAGATGTCTTGAACATGAAGAATCTAAAAAAGTTCTTAACAAATTTCACGCAGGTATTTGTGGCACACACTCAAGTGGATTAACATTGGCTAAGAAACTTCTTCCTATGGGTTACTATTGGCCTACATTGGAGAGAGATTCATTCACATATGCCAAAAAATGCAAACAATGTCAGATCCATGGGAATCTCATTCACGCACCAGCACAAGAATTGTATCCTATGGTCAGATCATGGCCATTTTTTCAATGGGGCCTTGATTTGGTAGGAAAGGTAAATCCTTCATCTTCTAATGGACATATGTTCATTTTGACTACCATTGAATATTTCACTAAATGGATTGAAGCAGTACCTCTAACAAAAGTGACAGGAAAACAAATATCATCATTCATCTTGAATTATATAATCTGTCGCTATGAAGTTCCTATGACCATTATCACTGACAATGGATGACCGTTTAAGAATCAAGATGTGAAGGAACTATGTGAGCAATTTCATATCCAACATAGGTTTTCTACTCTCTATTATCCACGAGGAAATGGTCAAGATGAGGCATCAAACAAAATTATCTTGAAAATATTGAAGAAAATAGTCAATGAAGCTGGAAAAGACTGGCACATTCAGCTAAATCTTTCTCTTTGGGCATACCGAACCAACATCCGCACATCAACGGGGGTAACTCCATATTGCTTAGTCTATGGCTCAGAAGCCATATTACCAGTAGAAGTAGAGATACCTTCTCTACGAATTTCCTTGAAAGGTCTTGCACCAAAGGAAGAACAACAAGTCTCTAGACTCCAAGAACCTAAACTGATCCAGGAACGTTGCCAAAATGCAATAGATCATTTGAAAGTGTATCAAAAGAGAATGGAAAGAAGTTATAATCATAGAGTCAAGTCACACATTTTTCAAATTGGAGATATAGTTCTAATGGAGAATACAAGAAATCAACAAGACCGAAAAAAGAAGGGTAAATTTGAACCAAATTGGCTAGGATCTTTTGTTATAGTAGCAGCATATGGCTCAAGAGAATACAAGTTATCTACCCTCGAAGGTGATTGGTTTGATGAACCTATCAATTCCATCCATCTCAAAAAAATCTATGCTTGAGATATAAAGTCCTGGAAAAAATCAATAAAATGCATATAAAGTCTTAGAAAAAATCAATAAATAGCATATAAAGTTTTGAAAAAATCAGTAAAAAGAAGCAAATCAGAAAATCCCTAAAAAGCATAAAACATTTAAAAGAAATTAAAAGAAGAAGAAAAGGAGAAAATGCAATAAATTTAAATGGTGAAAACTTGGTAAACAGGCGCTATCTAAAAAGTGAGTTCTTCCATCTATGAGATCACTTTGCGCACCTATCCACTTCATCCTATCACAATTATCACTTCCATCTATCTTATCTTATCCATTCCATCTTTCACATCTATTTCTCTGATCCATTTAGTATGCAGCTTACCAACAATTATCAATTTTTGGCATACTTATCATAGTCACTATCTTAGATTTTATCAGAATCAATCAATCTACAGTTGTATCCCGCCATGGACAAGGTTGGGGCCTCTCCCAAGCTAGCTTTATAAGAAAGAGTTCTCTTGAGAAAGCTTCATAATCTTGTGGAAAAAGAGAAGATTTTTTAGTAGCAAAGATTCATACTTAAATGGATTAAGGAGAGTAATCTGAACACTAATTTATTTCATCAATCTATCCACAAGCATAATAAAAGCAATAGAATTTTTGAACTTATTTGGGTAGATAGTACGGTCTTCTATCACGATGAATAGATCTACCAGGAAGGAGTCAATTTTTTCAAGAATATTCTCAATCCACCCCCTAATTCTTATCCCCTCTTCAATCAAGTTTCAAATAAAATCCTTTAGGCTATTCCCAACTCCCTTTCCCCATGATTTGGAGGCCCTAGAACTTAGATTTTTAGAAGAAGCAAAAATTGTGGTCTTTTTTCTTAGCCCCTTTAAGTTCCTAAGTCTAAATGGCTTCCCCTTGACTTTTTGTCAAATGCATTGGAGTGTTGTGGGTCCTAATGTTATTTTAGCTATCAAGGAGTTTCAATCTACTCACAGGCTCCTTAGAGAAATAATGTCCTTATCCCTAAAAAGGTTGGTGCAAATAGAATGTCAAATTTTAGGCCTATCAACCTTTGTAATACTCTACATAAGTTTTTTTCTAAACTGGTGGTCAATCAAATTAAATCATTAACATGATTAATGCCCACTAGAAGGGGTTTCTTCTAGGTAAAAAAGTAAGAGATAAACTATGCTCTTAAATTTGGACATTTCTATAACATATAACATGGTATCATGGCTATTCCTCTCAAGGGTTTTAAGTAAGTTCAAGTTTCGTGGCAAGATTTTGCAAATGATTGAAGTTCTCAATCATTCCCCTATGTTCTCTATTCTTGTTTATGGCTCCCCTTAAGGTTTTTTCTTGGTCTTTGGAGGGGTCCATCAAAGGGATCCCCTCTCTCCCTACTTGTTCGATCTATTAGTTGATGTGGTTGGAAAAAACATCGATAATAGTGTGAGAACATGCCTCTTTCAATGTGTTAGGCTATCTTTGTCCCCTTAGTTTGTTTCCCATCAATGTTTTGTTGATGATACCATATTCATTGGGTATTCTTCCATGGTGGAGGCTAAGGGTTGGGTCTCTATTTTGTTAGATTAAGCTATGGTCCTAGGTCAAAAGATAAATCTAAAAAAAACTACTTTCTATTTCATTCATGTCCATCCCTCTCTTCAAGTCCGTATTGCTAGTTTGCTAAAGTGACAAATCTCCAACCTTCCTTCATCCTATTTGGGTATGCACTTAACAACATCAAAATTTTATAGTTTTGTTTGGTCATCTTTATTGAAACAGATTCAAAAAACACTTGCTGGTTGGAAAGGTCTCCTTTGAGTAATATTGGGAAATTCTACTTGGTTAAGGCTTCTCTCCAAAGTACCTATATCTCTCTTCTTTCTCTTTTTCACATTCTTTCTTCATAGACTAAGAAGTTAGAATAGAGTCAAAGAAGTTTCCTCTAGTCAAGGATGGATCAAAAGAATCATGTATCCATTGTGGATTAGGAGATGTTTTTCTCTTGTAAAAAGTCAAGGGGCCTTAACATTAGAAATACTAAAACCTCGAATACTTATTTTCTCTCAAAATTTAGCTAGATAATTCTTATGATTCCCTCTAACTAGTCAAGTGTTTTGAGAGCTAAATATTTGCAAGGAAGGAAAGGAAGATTGTTTCTTCATTTGGACACTTTGCCTCATGGTTATCACATCTACAATAGCATTCTTAAAAATAGATCCTTATTAAGTAATAATGTGATTTGGAAGCTAGGTAATGGTGAACTAGTCTACTTTTGGAAGGATCCTTGGGCCTCTTATGTTCCTCTATAGTTCCACCCTCTATGCTTGGCTATTGAGGTGGACTTAACTAGGAGACTTTATGTCATTGTCAAGGACTATTGGAATATTTCTTCGTCTCCTCAGAAAATTGATCCTAAAAAGTTTGATCCCACAATTCATGTTGCTACTATTGAACTCCTCGATCTATAACATGCAAATATTTTATAGACCTCATTCTCTTGATATTCTGGTTTGGCCTTCTTCTAAGGATGGGATTTAATCGGTCAAGTCTAGATTCAATCTCTTCTCTCCTTTGTGGCCTCCTCAATTTGAGTGGAGAAACATATGGAGATGTAGAACCATCCCTAAAGTCTACTTTTTTTGTGGATATTTTGTAATAGAAAAATTCTTGCCATTGATAATCTTTAGAAAAGAGGTAAGTAATTGGTCAATCATTATTTTTTTTGCTAAAACATTAAAGAAACTATCATTCATCTCTTATTCCATTGTGAGTACTATTTAAACATTCTCTTCAACCTAGAATTGGCACAAAGATCCCATGTTGGGTTCATATTCCTTGACCCCCCCCCCAGTTCTCTCACCCCTTGATTGTTCAGCTTTAGTGGTAGGGTTTTCTTCACTCAAGCTAGAGTATTTAGAAAGAGCATAACGACATAATTTTTAGGGATAAGAAATTTTTGTGGGAAGCTTTAGTCATCTCCATTATCCACAACATAAAGGATAATATCAAGTGTTATCCCTCTTCCAAGCACAAGAAGTCCCCCTTGCCTCTTAAGATCAACATTGCTAATTGGAAGATTTTTCTATCCCTCTCTAATTTCATCTCTTGGGCTTTGGATTTAGAAACTTTATTCAGTAGTCCCCTTGAAATTGGTTGGCTAAAATTAACATTTTACAGCTCATCAAAGGGAAATCCAAGTCGAGTGAGAAAGGGAGGCATCATTAGGGATGAGTTAGATAGCTTGATTATTTCCTACATGATCAATTTAGGGGTCAAGACCTCCAACTTTGCTAAGGCCGCTCCTATGTACCATGGTATATGTCTAGAAAATGACAAAGGCTTTGTTACAATTATTGTTGAAGGTGACTTGAGAAACATAATCATGATACTTAATGGTAAGGCATCCCCTAGCTAAACTATGAGAAATCTCATCTTTGATTTTCACCATACAAATTAACTCACACTCTCTAGGAAGAGGGAACACGTCAGCTAATAGGCTAGCTAATCTGGGACCTTTCATAAAAAGATTGAAGGTGTGGACCTCTATGCACGACCTCCTAGATAATATGGGTGCAATGATTCTAAATGATCAAAAATCTAGTATGGACACTTGATATATGGGATTTCATATTTGTAATGGTTTATTTTGTTTTCTTTTTCCACTATCATCATTATCCTAAGTGGGGAAATTCCTTTCCTCTTTCAAACGGGATCACCTTTTTAAAAATCATTAAAGTCTAGCTTTTTGTGCTTTTTGTCTCCAACTTTCCTAATTTGATTGTTTTGAGTAAAGTCACTTCCACTATTATGCTTAGGCCTACCATGGGTGGTGATTTTATTCAAGTGGAGCCTAACAATTGTGCATCCTTGAAAAATGATACCACTTTATGGTTGACATTTGAAAGGGGGGATTTTTCCTTCTATATAGAGGCAAGGGTAGGCCATGACCCTTCCCTTTGGGTTGATTTGTTTGTTCCTAGAAAGTTTAGGGTGGGTTGATTTCATAGAGATTTCTTTTAATTTTTTTGTTGAGCTTATCTATGTAGCCACTAGTATCCCAATAGAATTGGCTACTTTTCCTTTGAAACCCAAAGGAAATTACAATGACAACTTCAGGAAATCCTTGATGAAAGGTGAAAAAATCAATCATTTGTAGAATGGTTCAACAAGGAGGATCTTCCAAGGGAGTGGAAGGATGTTTTAGAGGTTCTGATGAGTTATATGACTCTTGAGCACATATTTAAAATATTTCAGTCTCAACTCTTCCCTATGTTAAATCATTTTAGACATGGTATAAAGATAAATTTTGCTTTTTGTATTCACTCTTCTCTGCCTCGGTCAATTGTGGCAACTCAATCAAAACCTAATGGTTAGCCCCTTAATCAAGGTTTGATTCTAAGACTTTATTACTATAATTTGAGCCTAACCCTAGCCTACAATTATTTGCCCTATATGGCTAATCTTTCTTTAATTCTGGACTTGAACAAGTCCCCTCCATCAAATTTGAAAGGAGCAAATAGCTTCACAGGAGTCGATTTGGTCTTATCAAACATATAAATCCAGATCTGAGCACCAATGAATACGCAGAAGGGAGAAATGGAGAAAAGTGATACCCAAAGCCCTCTTGGAAATCAATTCATGCTAAAACTCAAATAAGAGGTAGAACACTAAAAAAAAGCATTAGTAATAAAAAATTGATATATATATATGTACACAGACACACACACACACACACACACACACACACACACACACACACACACACACACACACACATATATATATGCCACGTTTTCAGAGAAATCTACAAGAGTTAATGAAATGGAAATCACATTTTTCAAAAGAGAATCGATCTGAGTCAGAAGGAGAACAAAGAAGAGTGTGGGGCGATAAGACTGGCAAGAAAATAAAGTATGGGAGGTGGCGATATTCCCTTTGTTCATGGGATTGATTTGGTTTATCCAAATCGAATCTTGTAAAACCAAAGCAATTAACAATCCAAGATTAAGCCAACAATATAACCAAAACCAAGCAAATGGATATGTTAAGTCTGCAAAAAAAGAATAAGAACAAAATTTACCAGATCGCCTTGCAGCCAATGTGAGAGGAGATGGGGGTGTTAGAAGTGTAGACACCTAAAATTGTCATGACTAATTAAATAAATATCTTTATTTATTTAATTACTTTAGCCTAATTCTTCTATTAATTAAATAAATCTTTATTTGTTTAATTAATTCATTTATCCTCTTCTAGCCTTATTTCTCATTTAAATAAATACCTTTATTTATTTAAATTATCCTTTCCCTAAATTAAATAAATATCTTATTTATTTAATTGATCCCACTTCTACTATTAATTAAATAAATCTTTATTTATTTAATTAATTCATTAACCTTTTCTACCTATGACACATGTCATTCATCTCTTAATTCATACACTACCTACCCTCTCATTATTTTATTATTTCCTCTACCTACCCTCTAATCATAGCCGACCATTTATCTTTTACACCTCTGAATCTTATCCCTCTATTTCTTATATTGTCTTCTATATAAGGAGATGTTTCCTTCATTATCAACCCTAATCAATCATTCTAATCAATCTATGCATCCTAATCAATTGACTACCCGGCTACACTTTTGTACTTTCATATGCGATCAAGCCTACTTGCAACCACATTTCCGTTCTTTGTTGAGCTCTTGTTCACATATAAAATCTGAGAGCAAATATATCAAGCAAGATCAATGGAGATAGGAAGAATGGAGATCCAAACCCTATTGGACATGTGATGGTATAATCTTTGTGATTTCATTTGATTTGCATTGTCTTAGGTAATCTTCATATGTTATGGTGGATCTTTGTTGTTGTTAGGCTAGAGTTTTGTGGTTGAATTCATTTAGTCTTTCAATATTGTTTTATCCATTTTCACCATATAAAAGAACATCAGGCATTGGAAATTTGTAGGAAAGGAAAGTGAGAAGGGGGAGGTGTGGTTCCTCCTCAACAGCAAATTGATCTTCCTTGTTGCTCTTTCTACCAATCGGTACCCTCTGCAGCATGTGGAAAGGAGAGGAAGTGATGGTAAAACAATAGTACCTTATCCTTTGACAATCAATTCGACCCCCCTAGCCCCCTAAAAAAATCGACTCAGCACAAAATAAAAAATGTGATGCCTAAAACTTCAACGTCTTTCATATGATAACTGGCTTGGTGTTTATAAATAATTT
Organism: Cryptomeria japonica; assembly: GCF_030272615.1. Taxonomy (NCBI): domain Eukaryota; kingdom Viridiplantae; phylum Streptophyta; class Pinopsida; order Cupressales; family Cupressaceae; genus Cryptomeria; species Cryptomeria japonica. The sequence continues at coordinate 88,816,293 of NC_081408.1, forward strand.
AGCTGAGTTTTTGATCCAGGAAAAGTGGATCTTGAATGCAGAAAAATTAGGGTGACATCTTTCATATGATAACTAGCTCAGTATTTATAAATAATTTAGCTGAGGTTTTCATCTAGGAAAAGTGGATCTTGAATGCAGAAAAATTAGGGTGATTGGAGAGTTAGAAGTGAAGCAAACTCAATTAGATTAGTCAGTTAAGAAAGTTGATCAAGAGTTGGACTAGATTGATTAGCAAGTTATGGAAAACAACTAGAAAGTTGACAGGAAGTTATTGAGAGTTTAACTCTCCATCAAAATTTGAACTCAAGTGTTAGATTTAAAACATGCTTGAATTCAAATAAGTCATTAATACGAATTAATATTTTAAATTCATTTAATTTTAGTCTCTTATTTAACATTTGTAATTTAAATTTAATATCTTATGCTTCAATTATATCTTAATGTTATTCATTATCAATTTCCCAAATCGAAATTAATTTGCTTAATTATTACATGTGTGTGTGTGTGAATGCATAGGCCATATTCCTTGGGTTACTGTCAACGAGCTAGGAGACCCCTCCTCGATCATATGTCTGTCTTCGATGGTCCTCCTTGCAACCATCTAGTGCTCAACAAAGTTGTCAGATTACATATAAAAAACAATTATTAACATCATCACATAATTATCATCAACTAGCATAATAATTAATCATCACATTAACAAAATGTCATCAAGCATAATAATATCGCCAAGAATCATAATGTCAAAATAATAACATCAAAGCCAATATTGTCAAGTAATATCAATGCCTAACTTATCAACTAAGTCTAAAACTTAATAATCTAAATCAAGTCATGACACCTAGTAACTTGGTTGCATTTATGTTTGATCTTGCCTGGCAGCTTGGCTACTATTGTTTCGTGTTTGTCACATCTAGGAATCACTTTGTAGGCTTTGAGATTTTCAATCTGTTTTAAAGGTTTATAATTCCTTCAAAACCAACTTATCTTAAACAAAAAATAACAAGCAATTCATGTGCTAGACTGATTTCATTAGCGGCAACTGGGCTCCCTTGGAGGATGAGGTGATTGCTTTAAAATCCAATGCACTTAGAGGAGGAAAGGAATAACATGGAGAAGACCACCATTGATCTCTAGGACAAGCAAAGAAAACGATGAAAATTATGTAAGATATCATTGCATTTAGCAAGGAGATGATCAACAAATCGATGGTCTCGATGCAAGTTTTGCAAGAGATGGAAAGGAAACATGCCAAGTGTAAGTGCTCTAATGTGGCTTTTGTTGGTTCTCTAGAAAGGTCTACTAAAAAAGGAAATGAACTGCTTCCCCTATGCCACTCTCTCCAAGGAGATTTCAACTAATAGGGGGCTATCTTTTCTAGGGCAGTTGAATATTATCAATCAGGAGTGGTAGGCCATGAAGGTCCCTAGTCTTTTATGAATTTAGTAGGGGATTCCATAAGTGGAGAATTCTATGCCAGTGTATTCCTTGTGTATTTAGTTTGTTATTTTATTTCTTGTTTGTTTTAGATTTGTTATTACATAATCATAATATTGTTGAATATTTGGTTAGATGGTTGAACCCTTAATTGTTATCTTGAACCCATAACTTGTTTCAATCTCTGACTTGATGCTTCTAGAAATGCAAACTACCTGAAAGCAATTACAAGTCAAATGGGAGTGTCTATGATCACAAAAGATAAACTAAATGAAATAAGTTGTGTTTGATCACTGGCTTGAAGATGAATTTAAAAGCCAATGATGAGCCAATTCTGATGAGTTGATGAATGACATGTTCGTTACAGATTACACAAATAAATCCTTATGTGAATTAATGGCTACCACGTTAATTGTGGTTTTAATTAGGCCTTCACATTGGTTAATTGATCCTAAATTGAATATAGGGAGCACAAGTGCAATAGTAGTCTTTAGCTGCCAATTTGTTATTAATCAGCTGAGCTAGAGAGTCAATTAAACATCATATCATAGAGCTTGTAGGATTGTTCCCGAGAAGCTTGTATGTTTGTTTTAATTTCCCCTCCTATTTCTTTCAAAATTGCACATTTTTGATACGAAAAGGTGTCATTATTCTCTAAGATTGTTAGTGGAAAATACATATATATTTTATTGTATTTTATGGGTAGAAAAAAATATACCATAAAATTTTGCCTTTATGATTTTTTTTTTTGCATTATGTGAATCCCAAGAGATTTCATTTTATGATAATGTATAAAACTTTGCACGGCTTACCATTTGTGATGTCGTCTGCCCAACCTATGTCGTTTGCGGTGTTGCCATCTGCAGATGGTGCGTTGCACTTTACGGCTGTTGATGCGGTTTTGTCACCTTCTACGACTGATCTAGGTGCAATGGTTTTCTGCTTCTCTCACTCGAGTTGGATATGGTGAGAAGGTGAATGCTTCCACCGCTAAGGTTGGTTCTAGTGCAATGGTGTCTACCGTTGCCGGCTCTGGTGGACAGATTAGGGTTCCGAGTGCTCGTTTTCAACAAGGGTTGAAGAGACTGAATATTGATCAAGGGTTTATACTTGTTTCAATTGCCATCTCCATTAAGATGAAAGCAAAGACTAAAGAGGAAATTGATTACAATGTTTTTATTTTCTCCACATAGGGGGTTATTTGTCGACTTAGGGGTTTTGGGCCTAGCCTCCCTCAACTACACTCCTGGATCTCAGAACATTTGGAGCCACTCGTTACTGGTAAAGTTCATATTTACCCCATGGCTAAAGGTTTTTTCATTGCAAAATTTGAGAATGCTCGGGATACAAATATAATATTATGTGATCATTATTTTAGTTGGGAGGACAAATTTATGCTAATGATTAAACCTTGGCTCTCGGATTTCAATCCTTCTTCTAAAACTTTTAACAAGATCTTGATTTGGGTTCAGCTTCCTAATCTTCCCCTTCATCTTTGGGTTGATCCTCTTTTAGAGGAAGTGGGTGAAGCCCTTGGTGATTTTTTGATGGTAGATGATGAATCTTCTGACATTCTTCACTCCACCTTTGCATGTATTCAAGTTGAAATGGATGTTTCAAAACGGTTGTCTGCTGAGATATATCTCAAATCGTCTAAGCATTGTTGGGTTCAATCTTTGGACTATGAAGGAATACATTTTCAGTGTAGAAGATATTTTAAAACAAGTCATGCAGCTGCACAATGTGGATTAGAGAAAAAGACAATGTCGTCTTAATGGTGGAAAGGGGCTTCCCAAAAACATTATACGGTTGAGAAAAACTCTAAGCAATAGTGGAGTTTTTCTCAGGTGGTTGTGATGGGATCACAAGGTTTTGTGGCTTCTCCTCCAGATGCCACAAATGGTAGGAACGTTGATGCAGAATCCACTTTGGATGTCACAGATGGTGGGAATGATGATTTTGTGTTGTTTCTTCATGTTGATTCCACTAATGAGAGTGGGAATGGGCCTCAGGCTGCAAAGTCTTGTGACAATATTCCAACGGTCAAATTTGGTGGATATTTTGACATTGTTATGTTTGTAAGGAGGAATACTGATGATGAAATGGTGGATGCTCTTTCTGTTGGCACTCATTCTCATAATGAAGGTGGATTTTTACTTGCTTGGCACAGTAAGGCAGTGCAAGTGGAAGAGGGTCGAATTATGGTTAAGGGTAAGAAAGCTAAGCTTTCTAAACGCTCTTTTGACATGACTCTCCATTCCCACAAGAGTAGTGCTAACTGTAAATATTGATGGTTTTAAGTTGGGAGAGCCTTGGTTGGAGTTTTTAAAGTCTTTCTCTGGTGTTGTTTTAGGTTGTGGGAGTCTACTTTTTAAAAAACCCTATATTTGGTTTTGATAGTTTCATCCCTGGTTGTCTAGTTATTTCCTATTCCTTCTTTATGACAACTATTTGTTTAAGGGTCAGTTATGTCTCTACCCCATTGATGTAATATTGAATATGTTTTAGATGGGGTGGTTTAGTTGTAGTGATTTATTTTGGCTTAATGTCTTGTTAAGTCCAAACTAATCTTTTTTTGTAAAGGGTTCCAGGTCCCTTCAAAACCCATTTTTTCTTTAATCAAAAACTTTGCAAGGCTTTACAATTTAACAAACATTTTAAACCTTTCGATTTGTTGAGCCAATAATTGATATTTATATTAGGTGAAAAAACTAAAACTTTTGCTTGGCTACCACTATGATTCCCAACCCAATGTTCAAACTTCATTGTTTGCAAAATTGATAAATGAGCTTATACAAAAATAACAAAAGGAAAAAATAAATCATGATTTGTGTATAGGACATGATAAAAAATGAAGACTTTATCTTCACCAAGGTTTGTGCTACAAATTTAACAATTTGTGGTCTTCTTCCCGAATTACACACCTAAGTTCTAGAATTGTAGAAACCTCTTATTGTTGGAAAGGTTAGGCTATATCCTTGTGCTAACGACTTCTCCATACGGGATTTTGTCTCCTCATGGGATATGGATTTGGTGCTTGGTAGTAGGTTATGGATGTGGGGAAAGAACTACCTCTTTGTCAAGCCTTGGTTTACCTCCTTCAACCTCCTCTCGGATCCTCTCAATATCAAACCAATTTCGGTTAACTAGTAAATATTCCTCTCCAATTTCAGTAAGACTCCTACTATGAGAACATTGGCAATGTCATTGGTTGATTCTTGAAGGTTGACTCTACTACTTCCTACATGGGTCACTCTATTTATGCCCATATTCTAGTAGACATAGATATCTCCAAGGGATTTTATAGGTATATTGTATTGATGGTTGGGTATACACGATGGACACAACCACTCGGCTTTTGATTGTCCACTTTCTCAACATATAGGTGAGGCTACATTGGGGAAGAATGCCCACAGTGATCACTTGACCATTTACACTTTTGATTCTCTAATTGACGGTTCCTCTAAAGATGATGAAGCTTCTTAGTTTGTCTCTTGAACTCCCCTTGTGGTGAATCATGTTCCCAATGGTTTTTCTTAGGGGATTGGAATGGCTCTACAAAGTCCAACTCCTATGATTCCTTTGGCTCCTAAACCCATCTAACTCCTGATACAATTGTTCATTGGTTGGCTTATCCTTCTACATGTTCGTCTGTTTGCATTGTGCATATGGATGGGCTTTTGAGGGTGTGGCCACACCCCCAAATGCAAGTCTTAATTTAACTATTTTGAATTTAAACAAATGAATACGATTTGTCATTTAATATGAGTGCATATTTGGTCTTATTTCAATGATTTAATAATACAACATGCTTTTAATACACAAGATATCACAATGAAATACATGAATCTTTGTCTTCGGATGTAGCCTCTTTCTTGCCATCAAACTCGCCTCCATCTGCAATCTAGAAGATGTACATATGAGCCAGGTGTTTTTTCATCCCAACCAATCGAAGCTTACGCTTCCCCGTGCTCATGACAAGCTCTCGTCCCTCACTGTTGGTGTTGGAAATAAGCCACACCCGGACCGACGATGGACTTGTCCAAGAGGGGCCAGTAGATCAATGGTAGAGTACTCCAGCATCATATGGAAGGTCCTAGGTTCGAGTCCTAGCTGGTCCTAGGTTCGAGTCCTAGCTGGTCCATGTCTCAACATGGTATCAAAGCCATTTCCAGGCTAAGAGCCCCAAGCACATGAAAGGCGTGGCTTAAGGTGGTGCTGGAAATAAGCCACACCAACATAAACTAGCATATATACATAGAAATATATATAAAGAAAGCGGAGAGATATCGAGGCTTTCATTTCAAATTTTAACTTAAAATATAACTTTGTAAATAATAAATATATATTTCTATATATATATGCTAATAGCATCTGTAGGGGAAATTGGAAATAAATTAAATTATAAAATATTTATTAATTTACAAGTACAATATTTTACGTTATATTAATTATTTAATGACTTATAAATCAAATAATTTATATTAAATGCATTATTGAAATTATTTTAAAATTATTAGGAGCTGTTATATGTTATTTAGTTTTACGATTATGCTTTCATTTCATTGAGGTTTATCATTTCTATATGTTTTCAAGTTAACGGGTTAGAATTCCATTTTGTTTGGTTTCATTTCTTAATTTGGTTGAGTTTAGTATTGGGGTTAGGGTTAGGGTTAGATTTATGGTTCAATTTGATGTAGGATATAGGTTTATTTGGTTTAGTGTTTAGTGTTACATGTAGGCTTGGGATGAAAACATTAACCCCTAATCTAATGAGGGTTAGGGTTTAATTATATTTAGTGTTGAATTTGGTTTATAGTTAGGGTTTGATTTTGTTTTAGAAATAAAAAATACAAAAAAAATTACTAGAAATTTCTACAGCAATAAAAGCATGAATATTTTTACTCAAATGATCAACTGATCAACTGATCGAAAACATAAGACATCACATCCCAAATAATAATATAATTATCTACTTCATGTAAATCTCTCATGGAGTTCTCCTCGTGCAGAAGGGTTGGAATTAATCTTATGCCAATAAATGCTGGAGAGAAAACATTCCAGAAATAGCTTTACAATTAGTCATCCTCTCCACAAAATAAATATTTGTATAATAACACCATTCATCCTTCCAACTGTAATATCAAAACAAAAAAAATTCAATGTATTGTATTTCTTTCCAACTGTAAAATTAACCCCAAAAAAATTAAGCACAAACCCTAACTAAACTCTTTGTCAATCTCCCAGATAAACCCTATGTTCCTCTTGAAATTGGTTGGCTAAAATTAACATTTTACGGCTCATCAAAAGGGAATCCAAGTTGAGTGAGAAAGGGAGGCATCATTATGGATGAGTTAGATAGCTTGATTATTTTCTACATGATCAATTTAGGGGTCAAGACCTCCAACTTTGCTAAGGCAGCTCCTGTGTACCATGGTATCTCTCTAGAAAAGGACAAAGGCTTTGTTAAAATTATTGTTGAAGGTGACTCGAGAAACATAATCATGATGCTTAATGGTAAGGCTTCCCCTAGCTAAACTATGAGAAATCTCGTCATTGATTTTCACCATACAAATTAACTCACACTCTCTAGGAAGAGGGAACACATCAGCGAATAGGCTAGCTAATCCGGGACCTTTCATAAAAAAAATTGAAGTTGTGGACCTCTATGCACGCTCTCCTAGATGATATGGGTGCAATGATTCTAAATGATCAAAAATCTAATACGGACACTTGATATATGGGATGTCATATTTGTAATGGTTTATTTAGTTTTCTTTTTCCACTATCATCATTATCCTAAGTGGGGAAAGTCCTTTCCTCTTTCAAATAGGATCACTTGTTTAAAAATCATTAAAGTTTGGCTTTTTGTGCTTTTCATCTCCAACTTTCTTAATTCATTTGTTTTGAGTAAAGTTACTTCTAGTGTTATACTCAGGCCTACCATGGGTGGTTATTTGATTTAGGTGATTTGATTCAAGTGGATCCTAGCAATTGTGTGTCCTTGAAAAATGATACCACTTTATGGTTGAAATTTGAAAGGAGGAATTTTTCCTTCTATATAGAGGCAATTGTAGGCCATGACCCTTCCCTTTTGGTTGATTTTTTTGTTCCTAGAAAGTTCAGGCTGAGTTGATTTCATAGAGATTTCTTTTAATTTGTTTGTTGAGCTTATCTATGTAGCCACTAGTATCTTTTCCTTTGAAACCCAAAGGAAATTACAATGACAACTGCAAGAAATCCCTGATGAAAGGCAAAAAAATCAATCATTTGTAGAATGGTTCAATGAGGAGGATCTTCTAAGGGAGTGGAAGGATGTTGTAGAGGTTCTAATGAGTTATATGACTCTTGACCACATATTTAAAATATTTCAATCTCAACTCTTCCCTATGTTAAATCATTTTAGACATGGTATAAAGATAAATTTCGCTTTTTGTATTCACTCTTCTCTGCCTCAATCAATTGTGGCAACTCAATCAAAACCTAATGGTTAGCCCCTTAATCAAGGTTTGATTCTTAGACTTTATTACTATAATTTGAGCCTAACCCTAGCCTACAATTATTTGCCCTATATGGCTAATCTCTCTTTAATTGTGGACTTGAACAAGTGCCCTCCATCGAATTTGAAAGGAGCAAACAGCTTCACAGGAGTTGATTTGGTCTTATCAAACATATAAATCCAGATCTGAGCACCAATGAATACGTAGAAGGGAGAAATGGAGAAAAGTGATACCCAAAGCCCTCTTGGAAATCAATTCCTGCTAAAACTGGAATAAGAGGTAGAACACTAAAAAAAAGCATTAGTAATCAAAAATTTATATATATATATATATCACATTTTCTGAGATTTCTACAAGAGTTAATGAAATGGCAATCACATTTTTCAAAAGAGAATCGATCTGAGTCAGAAGGAGAACAAAGAAGAGTGTAGGGTGATAAGACTGGCATGAAAATAAAGTATGGGAGGTGACGATATTCCCTTTGTTCATGGGATTGATTTGGTTTATCCAAATCGAATCTTGTAAAACCAAAGCAATTAACAATCCAAGACTAAGCCAACAATATATCCAAAACCAAGCAAATCGATATGTTAAGTCTACAAAAAAAGAATAAGAACAAAATTTACCAGATCACCTTGCAGCCAATGTGAGGGGAGATGGGGGTGTTAGAACATCAGGCATTGGAAATTTGTAGGAAAGGAAAGTGAGAAGGGGGAGGTGTGGATCCTCCTCAACAGCAAATCGATCTTCCTTGCTGCTCTTTCCACCGATCGGTACCCTCTGCAGCACATGGAAAGGAGAGGAAGTGATGGTAAGACAATAGTGCCTTGTCCTTTGACAATCAATTCGACCCCACCAACCCCCTAAGAAAATCGACTCAGCACAAAAAAAAAAAAAAAAAAAGTGATGCCTAAAACTTCGACGTCTTTCATATGATAACTGGCTCAGTATTTATAAATAATTTAGCTGAGGTTTTCATCCAGGAAAAGTGGATCTTGAATGCAAAAAAATCAGGGTGATTGGAGAGTTAGAAGTGAAGTAAACTCATTTAGATTAGTCAGTTAAGAAAGTTGATCAAGAGTTGGACTGGATTGATTAGCCAGTTACGGAAAAGAACTAGAGAGTTGATAGGAAGTTATTGAGAGTTTAACTCTCCATCAAAATTTGAACTCAAGTGTTAGATTTAAAACATGCTTGAATTCAAATAAGCTATTAATTGGAATTAATATTTTAAATTCATTTACTTTTAATCCCTTATTTAACATTTTTAATTTAAATTTAATATCTTATGTTTCAATTATTATCTTAATGTTATTCATTATTGATTTCCCAAATCAAAATTAATTTCTTTAATTATTACATGTGTGTGTGTGAATGCACAGGCCATATTCCTTGGGTTATTGTCAACGAGCTAGGAGACCCCTCCTCGATCATATGTTTGTCTTCGATGATCGTGCTTGCATCCATCTCGCGCTCAACAAAATCGTCAGATTACATATAAAAAAAAATTATTAACATCATCAACTGGTATAATAATTAATCATCACATTAACAAAATGTCATCAAGCATAATAATGTCACCAAGCATCATAATGTAAAAATAATAGCATCAAATACCATATTGTCAAGTAATATCAATGCCTAACTTATCAACTTAGACTAAAACTTATTTGTCTAAATCGAATCGTGACACCTAGCAACTTGGTTCCAATTATGTTTGATCTTGCCTGGCAGCTTGGCTACTATTGTTTTGTGTTTGTCACTTCTAGGAATCACTTTGTAGGATTTGAGATTTCTATCTGTTTTAAAGGTTTATAATTCCTTCAAAACCAACTTATCTTCTTATCTTAATCAAAAAATAACAAGCAATTCATGTGCTAGACTGATTTCATTAGCGGCAGGTGGGCTTCCTTGGAGGATGAGGTGATTGCTTTAAAATCCAATGCACTCTTAGAGGAGGAAAGGAATAACATGGAGAAGACCACCATTGATCTCTAGGACAAGCAAAGAAAATGATGAAAATTATGTAAGATATCATTGCATTTAGCAAGGAGATGATCAACAAATCGATGGTCTCAATGCAAGTTTTGCAAGAGATGGAAAGGAAACATGCCAAGTGTAAGTGCTCTAATGTGGCTTTTGTTGGTTCTCTAGAAAGGTCAACTAAAAAATGAAATGAACTTCTTCCCCTATGCCACTCTCTCCAAGGAGATTTCAACTAATAGGGGGTTATCTTTTCTAGGGCAGTTGAATATTATCAATCAAGAGTGGTAGGCCATGAAGGTCCCTAGTCTTTTAGGAATTTAGTAGGGGATTCCATAAGTGAAGAATTCTATGCCAGTGTATTCCTTGTATATTTAGTTTGTTATTTTATTGCTTGTTTGTTTTAGATTTGATATTACATAAACAGAGTATTGTTGAATATTTGGTTAGATGGTTGAACCCTTAATTGTTATCTTGAACCCATAACTTGTTTCAATCTCTGACTTGATGCTTCTAGAAATGAAAACTACCTAAAAGCACTTACAAGTCAAATGGGAGTGTCTATGATGACAAAAAGATAAACTAAATGAAATAAGTTGTGTTTGATCACTGGCTTGAAGATGAACTTAAAAGCCAATGATGAGCCAATTCGGATGAGTTGATGAATGACATGTTCTTTACAGATTACACAAATGAATCCTTATGTGAATTAATGGCTGCCACGTTAATTGTGGTTTTAATTAGGCCTTCACATTGATTAATTGATCCTAAATTGAATATAGGGAGCACAAGTGAAACCATACTCTTTAGCTGCCAATTTGTTATTAATCAACCGAGCTAGAGAATAAATTAAACATCATATCATAGAGCTTGTAGGCTTGTTCCCGATAAACTTGTATGTTTGTTTTAGTTGCCCCTCCTGTTTCTTTCAAAATTGCACACTTTAGATACTAAAAGGTGTCACTATTCTCTAAGATTGTTAGTGGAAATAGATATATTTTATTGTATTTAATGGGTAGAAAAAATTATACCATAAAATTTTGCCTTTATGATTTATTTTTTTGCATTATGTGAATCCCAAGAGATTTCATTTTATGATAATGCATAAAACTTTGCAAGGCTTTCCCATCTGTGATGTCATCTTCCCAAACTATGTCATCTACGGTGTTGCCATCTGCGGATGGTGCATTGTAGTTTATGCCTGTTGATGGGGTTTTATCGCCTTCTACAACTGATCTGGGTGCGACGGTTACTTCTTCCATCACTAGAGTTGGAACTGGTGCGAAGGTGAATGCTTCCACCACTAAGGTTGGTTCTGGTGCGATGGTGTCTACCGTTGCCGACTCTGGTGGACAGATTAGGGTTCCAAGTGCTCATTTTCATCAAGGGTTGAAGAGACTTAATGTTGATCGAGGGTTTATACCTATTTCAAATGCCATCTCCATTAAGATGAAAGCAAAGACAGAAGAGGAAATTGATTACTATGTTTCTATTTTTTCCACATAGGGGGTTATCTGTCGATTTAAGGGTTTTTGGCCTAACCTCCCTCAACTACACTCCTGGATCTCAGAACATTAGGAGCCACTCGTTACTAGTAAAGTTCATATTTACCCCATGGCTAAAGGGTTTTTCATTGCAAAATTTGAGAATGCTCGGGATACAAATATAATATTATGTGATCATTATTTTAGTTGGGAGGACAAATTTATGCTAATGATTAAACCTTGGCACTCAGATTTCAATCCTTCTTCTAAAACTTTTAACAAGATCTTGATTTGGTTTCAACTTCCTAATCTTCCCTTTAATCTTTGGGTTGATCCTCTTTTAGAGGAAGTGGGTGAAGCCCTTGGTGATTTTTTGATGGTAGATGATGAATCTTCTGATATTCTTCACTCCACCTTTGCATGTATTCAAGTTGAAATGGATGTTTCAAAAGGGTTGCCTGCTGAGATATATCTCAAATCTTCTAAGGGTTGTTGGGTTCAATATTTGGACTATGAAGAAATACATTTTCGATGTAGAAGATATTTTAAAATAGGTGATGCGGTTGCACAATGTGGATTAGAGAAAAAGACAATGTCGACTTCATGGTGGAAAGGGGCTTCCCAACAGCATGCCACAAATGGTGGGAACATTGATGCAGCATCCTCTTTTGATGTCACAAATGGAGGGAATGATGATGTTGTGTTAGTTGTTCACATTGATTCCCCTAATGAGAGTGGGAATGGGCCTCAGGCTGCAAAGTCCTGTGATAGTATTCCAACTGTCAAGTCTGGTGGATATTTTGACATTGTTATGTTTGTAAGGAGGAATACTGATGATGAAATGGTGGATGCTCTTTCTGTTGGCACTCATTCTCATAATGAAGGTGGATTTTTACTCGCTTGGCACAGTAAGGCAGTGCAAGTGGAAGAGGGTCGAATTATGGAGCTTTCTAAACCCTCTTTTGACATGACTCTCCATTCCCACAAGAGTAGTGCTAACTGTAAATATTGATGATTTTAAGTTGGGAGAGCCTTGGTTGGAGTTTTTAAAGTCTTTCTTTGGTGTTGTTTTAGGTTGTGGGAGTCTACTTTTAAAAAAACCCTATATTTGGTTTTGAGAGTTTCATCCCTGGTTGTCTAGTTATTTCTTGTTCCTTCTTTATGACAACTATTTGTTTGAGGGTCAGTTATGTCTCTACCCCATTGATGTAATATTGAATATGTTTTATATGGGGTGGTTTAGTTGTAGTGATCTGTAGGAAAAAAGGAACAAGCTTCAAGAAGTATAAATTGGATCCTCAGGATCACATGAGGGAGTTTTGTACTATGAGTATGGAATTTGCGCACAACAAAACTTTACCTGATGCGTCTTTTCCCTAGGAGTAGCAATCAATGGGATGGTTATCAAGATTATCATCCAGAATCAAATCTTTTGAAGAACTCGTGAATAGATTTATTTCACAGTATTCCTACAATGTAAGGAATAGTGAATCTTTTATGATCTTCTTGCAATGATAGAAATGGATGTTTAATAGGGATCCAAGAAATGTACCTGATCAAGAAAATATGGACATATTCATTGATAATCTTATCAGTGAGATGAGTTATCGACTAAAAATGCAATGTCCTCCCTCTTTCACCAAGATGATTGAGAATGGTCTGAAAATAGAAGATGCGATGGTAAAGAAAGGAGAGCTAAAACTTTACAATAATTCTTACAACAACAATGACAAACCTAAATTCTGGTCAAAGAATAAGAATGTAATCAATGGAGGAAATGACAACAATAGTGCTACAAAACAACAACCAATTTTTAATCTATCAAGTCAAGTCCCAAACAATAACAATCAAGAAAGCAATAAAGCCAAGTCTTTCTTCTCCAATCCTCGCAGGAAATTCACAAACATTGGAGAACCATTAGAATCAGCTTTAAAAACTCTTCTTGCAAACAAATTTATTGTTTTACCAGAAGCAAGAAGCTATGAACCACCAATCAAACCTAATTGGTGGAATAACAATCATTTTTTAATTACCGTCGGAATAAAGGACACCAAACAAATGATTGTTAGAGATTGAAACACCTTATCCAAGATCTAATCGATAATGGAACTATCATGATGGATAGCCATAAGATAAACAAATCACACCTAGCTTTCAAAACTCCACTCCTGAATTATGAAAAAGGTGAACCATCCCAATTAAAAGATGACAAAGAAAACCCAAAGTGAACTACGCTTATACATATGATGATGTGGTAAATGTCATCATTATTAAAGATACTCCACCTTCAGAGCCAATCAATGTCATTACAAGAAGCAAAGAAAAGGTCACCTTTTCGGGTATAATAAAAAACTCAACATGCACTTCACAACAATACAATCTAGTAGAGCAATTACAAAGAATATCCGCTCAAATATTATTTTGGAACTTCTCAAAGTTTCACCTATGCATAAGGAAATTTTGGAAAAAGATTTAGTGGAAACAACAGTTCCAAAAGACTTGGACGTGGATCAGTTCCAAAACATGGTGGGACACCTTATAGCCCCTCATTGCTTATCATTTTCTGAAAAAGATGACACATCCTTGCAACATCATCACAATTCTCATTTACATGTTGAAGTAGCCATTAATAAAACTCGTGCCAAATGTGTACTCATAGATGGTGGAGCGGGATTAAACATTTGTGCATTAAGTTTAATAAAAGTTTTAGGATATTCAAAAAATGCAGTAGATCCAAAGAAGAAAATAACTATTAAAGCTTATGATGAAGTATAGCATTCTTCTAAAGGAACTATGGTGTTGCCAATCAAAATAGGACTTGTGGAAAGGAAAACATTATGTCAGATTTTAGATTTGAACCTCTCTTACAACATTCTTCTGGGAAGACCGTGGATTCACACCATGCAAGCAGTTCCTTCTACATATCATCAATGTGTAAAATTTCCTCATAAAGGACAAGAGGTCACTATAATTGCATACTCTAGCCAATATTGCAATAATATGAAGCCAACACAAGATACAAGAGTTCCACATAACAGAGAGTCAGTATATCCTACCAAAGAAATTCAAGAAGTTATGGGAAACATTTGAGAAAAAGCTTAAATTGAATGATGAAGGAATGGGAAAATATTCTTTGCATAATTTTCCACTTTCACCTAAGTCATATGGAAAGCCTACAAATATCCAATCAAAGACCTCAGAGAAATCAAAAGATATATTTAATGGAGCATTTGTTAGAGCTGGAACCCTTGAAGAAGAAACCGAAGACAAGGACATTCTTGGCTGGTTGTACAAAGATGAAAATGAAACTAGAGCAATAGGTGCAGAAGTCAATATTCCCATAGAACAATATGGCAATGGTTATAAAATCATGCAAAAAATGGGATATGAAGGAAAAAGACCAATTGGTAAGTGAAATCAAGGTATTTCAAAACCTATTTGTCCCCACCCACAATCTAAAGAAGATAAATCGGGGCTTGGATATCTAAAAATAAATCAAAAGCAACATAATCATAAACAGCCAAAGTAGAGAAAGATATTAGTCTCTAAAGAAGAACAATGGAAAGAATAGCTACATCAAGCATCAGAAATGGTAGCCAATAAGCGGAAACAAGAAGAACCTAAGAAACAAGAAGAAGAGATTGTAATCAAAAGAAAAGAAGAATCTTGTCAACAAGTTCAAGGAATACGAACAAGTACAAAATCTCAACAAGATATTCCAGAAGCAGTGAACATCGAGATGGCAGAAATCAGAGAACTTTTTGCACCATACAACATTCCTGCGTGGTATAGTGGTATAGCCCTAGACAATGGTTCAAAGACAGATTCAGATGAATATGAATGGGGTCCAAATGTATCATCTAGTATATCAAGTGAAGAAAGAAATGAAGAGAAAGCAACCATCACAAAGGAAGAATTTTTTATTACAAAACAAAAGATGGAGTTAGAAAGAAGACAAGAAGAACTCATAATCAAGAGAAAAGAGGCATATACAAGACAGCAAAAGAAAGAGGATGACAAAGACAAAGAAATAACGTCATAAGAAGGAAAAACACATATAGATCAAGCATCTAGAAATATCATATTTTTATCAAATAAAGAGAAAGATGTACCAAGGTATGGCAGAACCATAGAAGAACTAAGAGATAGTCAAGTAGAATTGACTATTAGTCCAGAAGAAACTGAGTTTGAAAGAAGACAAATTCTGGCAAAATAATTCTCTATATCATGTGCACCAGTATGTTAACTTCAAAATGCAAATGAATTTATTGAAAATAATCAAGAAGGATCTTGCAGTACTAAAGATGTGTGTGTTGATATAATCCATTCGTTTAAGGGACAAACGTCAGATGAAGATCCATTTGAGTGTGAACCACAAAATGCTAATACTAATTTTGTTAAAACTAATTGGAGAATACTTGGGAGAGATAATCCTCAAGATAATTCTATCTATGGCATTACCTACCCTACTCCAAATTATCATCACTATGTCATGAATTTTTAAGCACCTAACGAAGACAATGATTATTACTTACCCCTTCTTCATCCTAAATTAATTGATTGGGATAATCTAGAAAACCATGAATTAGATGTCTTTTCCAATGATCATGACTTTGTTGTCGAACACATAAGACCTAAGACATCTCCCAGTGTCGAATCAAGTAACATTTCTTGCAGTCAGGAGAATGCCAAACTTTCCAGTCACAAAATTGAAATAAAACAAGGAAAGAGGCCTACTATTGAAAACCATTTCATGGCAACACTAGATCAATCAAAAGGGAAAATAAAGGACATATCTGACAGTGAAAACCTCTTAGAGGAGCCAGAAGATGGAAAGTTTGACATCCTCCCTGCGTATTTTCAGGAGAGATCTGCTATTCTAATAGAACCCATAGAAGCAATAAACATTGGAACATCAAAGGATCCCAAGATACTTCATTCTGTTGCCTCATTATCAGATAAAGAGAGGAAAGAATACATGGAACTCTTCAGACAAAGACAAATAAATTTTCCTTGGTCCTATGTTCACATGCTTGGACTTAATCCAGATCTTATAATGCATCATCTCAATATGGATTTAAAAGAAAAACCAATTAAGAAAAAGCTAAGGAAGATGCATCCACACATTTCTCTTCTTGTAAAAGTTGAGCTAAAGAAACTATTGGAGGTGGGTTTCATAAGACCTATTGCCTATCTAGAATGGGTTTCAAGCATTGTACCAGTGTCAAAGCCGGATAAAAGCATAAGAGTCTACACCGATTTTAGAGATTTGAACAAAGCATGTCCCAAAGATGATTTCCCACTACCAAACATTGATATAATTGTGGACTTATCAGTAGGGCATGAGATGTTTTCATTAATGGATGGCTTCTCAAGATACAATCAACTAAGAATCACCCCTAGAGATCAAGAAAAGACAACATTCACATGTGCATGGGGTACTTATTGCTATAATGTTATGTCATTTGGGCTTAAGAATGCAGGAGTAACTTATCAAAGGGCCATGACGATAATTTTTCATGATATGATGCATACATTTATGGAAGATTATGTAGATGATATAGTTGCAAAATCTCATACAAGACAAGAACATTTGAAAATCTTAAGCAAGATCTTTGATAGGCTGCAAAGATATCAGTTGAGATTAAATCCAAAGAAACGTGCATTTGGAGTAACCTCTAGAAAACTTCTTGGGTAAATTATATCAGCCCATGGAATTGAAGTAGATCCTGAAAAAGGTAAAAGCCATCATGGAGATGGAGTCACCTAGGAACATAAGTCAATTGTGATCCTTACAAGGAAGATTGCAATCAATCAGAAGATTTGTCTCTCAATTAGCAGATAGATGTCATCCATTCACTCATCTTCTACATAAGAATGTTCCATTCAAATGGGATCAGAAATGCGAAGAATATTTTATGCAAATCAAAGAATATCTCATGAATCCTCTAGTACGGGTATCACCAATCAAAGAGAAGCCATTGTTGCTCTATATCTCGGTGACAAATGTATCATTAGGCACTCTATTAGCTCACAATGATGAAGAAGGAAAAGAAAGAGCAATGTATTACATCAGTAAAACACTTGTCGAGTATGAACTGAATTATACATCAATAGAGAAGACATTTCTAGCAGTTGTATTTGTAAATCAGAAGCTGCGATATTATATGCTGACTCATTCTGTGAAGTTAATAGCAAAGATAGATCCACTAAAGTATTTGTTGAACAAGTCAACTTTGACAGGCAGATTAGCCAAATGGGTTATGATACTGAGTAAATATGATATAGAGTATGTTGATCGAAAATCTATCAAAAGACAGGTCATTGCTGATCAATTAGCTAAAGCTCCTTTACAAAATAACATACCATTGCACATTGAATTTCCTGATGCATACGTTCTGATAGTAAGTACAAAATTTTGGGAATTGTACTTTGATGGTTCTTATACACAATATGGATCAGGTGTAGGAATTTTATTCATCACACCTCGGGGACATACAATTCCAAAATCATATAGATTGCAGTTTCCATGTACAAACAATACTGCAGAATATGAAGCATTGACTATTAGGCTCAAAAGGACTATTGAATGGAATATCAAGGAATTAAATGTTTATGGTGATTCACAACTTATCATCAATAAAATAAATGATCATTACAAAACTAAGGATGACAAGCTCGTGCCCTATAAAAAGTTGGTAGAAGAGTTTAAAGGGCAATTTGCAGAAATATCATTTTCAAACCCCAAGAAATGAGAATAAACCAGAAAGGTGTAATGGCTACACTAGCATCTCTCTTACAGAATCGGGAGAATCAACAACATTACAAATTCCTCGTGGAAGATATCTTAACCCCTACCATTCAATCCCAACATACCTACATGATTTGTCAAATATCAGGAATCAGTCAATCCTTATACGACCAAACCTATCAGTACTTAAAAGAGAATATCCTTCCTCCTGACCTATCCCACAATTAAAGAAGAAATTTTATCCGCCAGTCATCCCGCTATACTATTATTGTTGATACCTTATATAGGTGAGGTCTAGATGGTACTTTATTGAGATGTCTTGAATAAGAAGAATCTAAGAAAATTCTTAACGAAGTTCATGCAGGTATTTGTGGCACACACTCAAGTGGATTAACACTGGCTAAGAAAATTCTTCGTATGGGTTACTATTGGCCTACATTGGAGAGAGTTTCAGTCACATATGCCAAAAAATGCAAACAATGTCAAATCCATGAGAATCTCATTCATGCACCAACACAAGAATTGTATCCTATGGCCGGATCATGGCCATTTTCTCAATGGGGCCTTGATTTCATAGGAAAGATAAATCCTTCATCTTCTAATAGACATATGTTCATTTTGACTACTACTGAATATTTCACTAAATGGATCAAGAAGCAGTACCTCTAACAAAAGTGATAGGAAAACAAATATCATCATTCATCTTGAATTATATAATCTATCGCTATGAAGTTCCTATGACCATTATCACTGACAATGGATGACCGTTTAAGAATCAAGATGTGAAGGAACTATGTGAGCAATTTCATATCCAACATAGGTTCTCTACTCCATATTATCCATAAGGAAATGGTCAAGATGAGGCATCAAACAAAATTATCTTGAAAATCTTGAAGAAAACAATCAATAAAGATAGAAAAGACTGGCACATTCAGCTAAATCCTTCTCTTTGGGCATACCGAACCAACATCCACACACCAATGGGGGTAAATCCATATTTCTTAGTCTATGGATCAGAAGCCATATTAACAGTAGAATTAGAGATACCTTCTCTATGAGTTTCCTTGAAAGGTCTTGTACTAGAGGAAGAACAACAAGTCTCTAGACTCCAAGAACTTGAACTGATCCAGGAACGTCGCCAAAATGCAATAAATCATTTGAAAGTGTATCAATAGAGAATGGAAAGAAGTTATAATCATAGATTCAAGTCATGCATTTTTCAAATTAGAAATATAGTTCTAAGGGAGAATCCAAGAAATCAGCAAGACCGAGAAAAGAAGGGTAAATTTGAACCAAATTGGCTAGGTTATTTTGTTATAATAGCAGCATATGGCTCAGGAGCATACAAGTTATCTACCCCCGAAGGTGATTGGTTTGATGAACCTATCAATTCCATCCATCTCAAAAAACTTCTATGCTTGAGATATAAAGTCCTGGAAAAAATCAATAAAAAGCATATAAAGTCCTGGAAAAAATCAATAAATAGCATATAAAGTCCTGAAGAAATCAGTAAAAATCAGAAAATCAGAAAATCCCTAAAAAGCATAAAATAGTTAAATGAAATAAAAATAAGAAGAAAAGGGAAAAATGCAATAAATTTAGATGGTGAAAACCTGGTAATTAGGCGCTCTCTAAAAAGTGAGTTCTTCCATCTATGAGATCACTTTGTGCACCTATCTAGTCCATCCTATCGCATCTATCGTTTCCATCTATCTTAGCTTATCCATTCCATCTTTCACGTATGTTTCTCTAAACCATTGAGTATGCAACTTACCAACAATTATCAATTTTTGACATACTTATCATAGTCATTGTCTTATATTTTATTAGAATCGATCAATCTGCATTTGTATCCCACCATGATATGGATCTTGATAAATTCTTACGTCCATAATTAATTTTTGTTTTTGCTGGGGGCAAAATCCTAATTCCTTTTTCTAAGGTGATCTTTTGAATCTTTGAAAATCTAAAACATTCAGAAAACTTAGAAAAACCAAAAACACCTAGGGTTTTTAAACAGATAGCGAGCAACAAAGCAGTGAAGATCAAGGCATTTCATGGCAACTGAAACATGAAACTCAAAAAATGAAGAATCAACTAGCAAGTAATAAAGGATTATCCAAGATCATTCATCAAGATGATTATATCAGTTAATGACCGTGAGAACATGTGAATGACATGTGAGATTCAATGTTTATATCTTGATTTTATTGCTAATAATTTACTCTATGCTACTCAAGGATGTCCATGACTAGAGAAGCTATGATGGGGCATGATTGTTTTTCTTTGATTATTGTTTGTGGTTTATCTCTTATTAAGGTATGTACTTGTCTCAGGATATGATCGGCAAAAGATCAAGGAGGACGTTCTGAGTCATGCATGAAAGGAGATAATCCTTGTCTATTCTGCAAGAAATACTCAGGTCAACTTGATTCATTATATCAAGTTGCTTGTATTAACTTGCTATATCAAAATCGATGTAAGAAATACTCAGGTCATCTTGAATCATTATGTTAAGTTGCTTGTATTATCTTACAACATTTTAAAGCTCAATGATGAAATCAAGCACTGTTACAAGATAACATATGAAGAATGGTAGTATCATTTTTAGTTAGATAATTTTAGATTAGCTCATTATTCATCTGTATTATAAGCATTCAATGTCAGCTGCATTATAAGCATTTCATTTCATTCAAAGATCAACGGTCATGAAGAAATATTGAGTATACTTGGACAAACAAAAACAATTTGCATTTGATCATTATAGGTGCATTCATTTTTTAGAATCATTTTAGTCATCATCTATTTCATTGCATTAGTTTGCATTCAATTAAGTGCATTTCATTAATCATGTAATGTATTATCATTATTATTTGCATTATCATTAATGATTCATTAAGATCATTTAGTTACATCTTTGCACTTAGATTCATAATCATTATAAGAATTGCATATAAAAATAAAAAAAACATTTGAAAAAAATATTGCATAGTCATTCATTTTCATTCCCATATAGATCATTGCATTTGCATCATTTAAGTTAGTAATCGTTTTCAGTTACATCCAAGGTCATCAAAATCAAAAATCAAAAACATTTATCATTGCATCATCATATAAAACATCATCATAATAAATAAATAAAAAGATCATAACATCATCCATCTAATCAGTAAATCCATATAATCAATGCATATA
The DNA here is from genome assembly GCF_030272615.1 of Cryptomeria japonica. Taxonomy (NCBI): domain Eukaryota; kingdom Viridiplantae; phylum Streptophyta; class Pinopsida; order Cupressales; family Cupressaceae; genus Cryptomeria; species Cryptomeria japonica. The sequence goes on from NC_081408.1 coordinate 88,837,643, forward strand.
GATCATCATAAAATAGAGTAACATGCATAATAAAGATCATCATCATATAGAGTCCATGTCTGCATATAGATCATCATAAAACAATAAAAGTCCAAGTATACAATGATATCAGATCAAAAGTACAAATGCCACATCAATACAAAGTCAAGTCAAGGTTGTCTTGTACCACTAGGGTCAGTGCAAGAAGATGAGTCCACTTTTTGGTCAAAAAGTGGAAGTGTTTTCCCTATTTTTTAGATTTTGCCTCATTTGAGATTAAATTTTGAAACACTTAGATATTGAATCTTGGAAAAAGTAATAGAAAAGATATCCCTCTGAGTGTACTTTCCAAATATGTAATTTATTTTAATACCCACATAATAAAAAATAAATTTTTGAATGGAGTTCTAAAACCTATGTTTTAAAAATGCCTATTTCAGGACCATACCATGCATGTGTATGACCCACACTTTTTGACACAATTAAAATTCTTTTATCAAACCGTTTTGGGAAATGGTTTGTAACACACTGAAGATTGATGAGCATATTTTTATGTATTTTATTTTCTAATATTTTTTTTTAATTAATTTTTTAATGGTCGTAATTATCTTTTTTAAAATTTGACGTGTACGACCCACATAATTTGACGTAAACTTAACATTTTTTATTTTTTTTAAAATAGAAAAGAATTTTGTGTAGATTGATGACATATAATTTTTTTTTCAAAATTCATTAAAATAAAAAAGTTATTAAATTAACAAAATTAGTTAATATTTCAAACTTATGGATCCGATTTAGTATAAATTAAATGAAAAATAGTTAAAATAATCAATTTTTAAATAAATTTACATATTTAGAATCTAGACAGTATAATATTAAATGGGTTTTAATTTCGTATAAAAATTCTCAGATTAGAGGCACATAAACTATTTCAGAAGTTCATATTCTAGAGGCACGTAATTTGTTTACTATTTATAGCAATGTGCTAGATAATATTAATGGGTTAGTTTCTTGGAGACAAATCAGAACACATGCGAACAGATTATATAAACAATTTTTTTATAATAAAAAGTTAGGATTCCATTGTCAATTAATGCTACAATTAATAAAAATGTTAAAAATGCATAAAGTCATGAAAAAAAAAGGTATTTATGCTTTAAACAAGAATATCAAAATCTTAGTAGAATCTGACATCAATTTCCCGGACTTAGAACCCACCACGCTAGTATCAAACAGGGGGGAGTGGAGCATTTATCCCACCTTCTATAATGGGGTTATAAATGAATCTGATATAAGGCTGAAATCATGCCCAGTTCTGGTTAAAAGTATCGAGCAAATGGAAAACCCTCTTTCAGATCAGTATAAAAAAATAACATCAAATTCATCCCCTGTACATGATAATTGCCCTCCAGTGGCTATCACAGATGAAAATAGACACAACAATTCCAGTAACATTAGTGATCTTGATAAAATAATAGATGAGGCAAATTCTATAAAAGAAGTTGCCTTAGTGGAGATGACAAAAAGAATCTCTGACTCGGTGGATTCATTGAAATTTCCATCTGAAACAAAGTCAGTCAAAAATTTGGGACAAGATAAGGCGATAGATCATGAAGAAATGTCTTCTAGAATGGCTGCAGTTCTTGAGGTATTCGATAATAATGTAGTTGAAAATCTTTCTCCGGAAGAGGAAGCTGAGAAGAGGTTCCTAATTCAGGAACTCTTGGCTTCTATGGATGAGGAAGAAAATAATGAGAATAGGGTAGGAGATATCATACCTCTTCCTGTCAATGACTACACAGTAGCTCAGTCCCAGCTGGGAGAGGATGATGGAGAGGGAGTGATAGTTCCCCAGCAAACCTTAGGGATTAAAAACATATATGATGGGAAAAACTTTCCTGACTGCACTAGAGAAGCTAAAAGTAGAGGCAGAAAATCTTTGAGCGAATTAAGATTGCAGGATGGAAATGCAAAAGACCAAGGCAAATTAACAGCCTTCTTTGATGCTGGGAAGGGGAAGGGCCTTCCCACGGTCCTATGAAAATCTCTTCATGGAATGTTAGGGGCATGAATGCCCCTAACAAACAGCGTCTAATTAGACGCAACATTATAAAATGGAAACATGACATCGTTCTCATACAGGAAACTAAATTAGCCCAGGTAGAAGCTGAGGCTTTTAATAAGAAATTAGGTCTTCTTTGTTGTGAATTTGTGGAAGCCAGGGGAGCTTCTGGTGGTATTGGAATAATTTGGAATCCGCGTAGTATATTATTTCGTCCTATAGCAGGTAATAGAAATTGGCTATTGGGAAAGGTAATAAGCAAACACAGCAATCTCACATTTACCCTAATAAACATTTATGGCCCGATCCCGGATGCAGGAAAGCACAGGGTTTGGTCGGAAATCTCATTTATGATGGGGCTAGATACCTCTTCCCCTGTTATTCTAGGAGGGGACTTCAATGCTATCCTGAATTTATCAAAAAAAAAGGGTGGTAGTCATAGGGAACTGCAGTCCTTAAAAGACTTTAGAGAGTGGGTTGCTCATAACAATCTGATAGATATAGAAACTAGTAATGGTGTGTATACCTGGTACAATAGAAGATCAGGCTTCACACAAATCGCTGAGAGATTAGATAGATTCATTTTTAGAGGGAACTTGAGCGATCCAGCGGTTAACCTCTCAGCTTCGCTACTCCCATCTTCTGGATCTGACCATTACCCTGTCATCCTCAATATTGAGGGAGAGGCTACACCGCGGTGTTGCCCCTTTAAGTTTGAAAAAATGTGGATGCAAAATCCGGATTTCTATGATCTCGTCTCCAGGTGGTGGTCTGAGGTAAGTTTTCAGGGATCAAAGATGTTTTGCCTTGTAAATAAACTAAAACATCTCAAGAGCAAATTACTGAAATGGAATAGTGAAGTTTTCGGTAACATTTTTGAAACCAAAATGTCATTAGAAAAAGAAATAGCAGACCTAAATGAAAAAGTGTTTAGACTAGGAATCTCAAAGAAAAGGAGCTTCTCGGGAAATATGAGGATACGTTAACAAAAGAAGAAATATTTTGGAAATAGAAGTCTAGAGAGAATTGGCTTCAAAATGGGGATAGGAATACTAAGTTCTTCCACAACAGTACAAAAATTAGGAGGAACACTAATAGTATTCACAAGATCATGAGTAATAATGGTATACTACTGGAAGATCAAAAGGACATAACTACAGAAGCGGTGAACCATTTTAAAACCCTATTCAGTTCGGATTCTTCCCTTAAAGATGCCAATTTAACTTTGCTTAGGAATATTCCTAAGATCATTACTGAAAACCAAAACAAAGCGCTTAGCAACAAATTTACAGAATCAGAAGTAAAATTAGCTTTGGGGCAGCTTAACCCTGATAAAGCACCCGGCCCCGATGGTTTTCCTGCTTGCTTTTTTCAAAAATGTTGGCACATTATTGGTAAGGAGGTAGTGGAAGCATTGGAAGCTGTTAGAAACTCTAGGAGTATTTTAAGGGAGATCAACAACACTTTCATTACCTTGATTCCAAAGAAGGAGGAATCAAGAAATTTTGAAGACTTTCGACCTATCTCCTTATGTAACACAATTTACAAACTTTTTACTAAAATTTTAGCAAATAGATTGAAAGGCATCCTTCTGTGCATAATTTCTGAGGAACAGACCGGTTTCGTACCAGGTAGATCTATCTTTGATGGTATTATTATTGCTCAAGAAGTCATGCACTCGTTACAACAGAATCGATCAACTGCTATGATGATCAAATTAGACATTAAGAAGGCTTATGATAAAGTCGATTGGAGATTTCTGTGTAAATGTTTAGAATCCTTTGGTTTTTCTAAACAATGGATCAATTTAATCTTCGAATGCATCTCATCTCCCAGGATATCATTACTTATAAATGGCTCCCCAGCGGGCTTCTTCCAGATATCTAGAGGGATTAGACAAGGAGATCCTTTATTCCCTTTCTTATTTATCATTATGGCAGAGGGCCTTGGGAGAATCATCTCATGTGCTCGAATGAATCAGATTATCAAAGGAATTAAAATTACTAATGGAATGGAGGCCATTACCCACCAGCAGTTTGCTGATGACACAATGCTGATGGGATGTGCGAATAGGTCTGAAGCCATGGCTTTCAAAAGGATTCTTGACATTTATGCATTAGCTTCTGGTCAGGAAGTGAACAAGAATAAATCAGAAATTTTCTTCTTTAACACCTCACAAAACATAGAGACAGATATTTGTAATATCTTTGGGTTTGATAAAGGGAAACTTCCTTGTAAATATTTAGGGATTCCGATGGATAAGGGAAACAATATAAATTCATTATGGAAAGGAATCCTTGAAAAGATGGATCTCAGGCTGGATTCTTGGAAGATCAAATGCCTATCTTCGGCTGGGAGGATTACATTACTAAAAGCTGTTATGGCGGCTATTCCGATATATCAAATGTCCTGCCAACAACTACCTAAAGGTGCTCGACTAGAAATGGTAAAAAAGATGAGGAAGTTCTTTTGGAATATGAATTCAGACAAAAAGAAATTTTCTTTAATTTCTTGGGATAAAATTAGCCAGCCTATCAGTATAGGGGGAGTTGGCATCAAAGATTTGGGGGTACAAAACATGGCTCTGGGGGCGAAGTTAGTCTGGAAAATGTACTCGGAACCAGATCTTAAATGGGTAAGGATCCTCAAAGCTAAATATCTCACTAATTCCAACCCTGATAGTATACTGAGGATGGAAATACTACCAAAGGGATCCAAAGTCTGGAATTTTATGCTAGAATGTAGAGAGGTGATCAGAGATTATCTAACTTGGGATATTGCGGGTGGATCTGAGGCATTGTTCTGGGAAGACTCGTGGGGGGGTTATTCAGCCCTAGACAAAATAGGAATAAGCGAAGAAGGTATAGAACATTGCAAATCAATCAGGGGCAGGTTTGTTAAGGATTATATCAAGCTTATCTCCAATGACCCCGCTTTGGGTTGGGAGTGGAAACCCCTTGATGAGATGAACTTGACAAATGCAGACAAGGAGATCCTCGGGAATAATTTGAGGCATAGGCATTTTTCATTACATAGTGGGAAAGACGAGATAATATGGGCAGGTAGTTCTTCGGGCATTTATAAAGCCAAAGAAGGTTACTCACTTTTAAAACTCAGACGAGCTGCAACCAATCCTAATATTCCGATTAGCCTATGCTGGAATAACGTGGGTCTACCCAAAGCTGGTATTTTCTCATGGGCAGCTTCCCAAAAAAGGATTCTTACCTCAGATTGGTTCTCAAAATTAGGATTCATGGGACCATCGAGATGCCCTCTATGCGAATCTGAGGAAGAAAATGTGGATCACCTGCTTCTTAATTGTAGTTTCAGTCAGAGATGTTGGGATTGGCTTTGCTCAAGCCTTGGTTGGCCGACCCCGAGACCTAGGGACATTTCAGAATGGCTGATTAGTTGGCAACCTCCCCACACAAAGGATATATATCACTTAGTATGGAAAATAGCGCCGGCAATTCTCATATGGGAAATATGGAAGGAGAGAAACAGGCAGATCTTTAAAGAATCAAAATTGAGGGTAGAATCCCTTCTAAATAAGATCGAGGTAACAATTGTGGAAAAAGTCAATAATAGACTAAGACATACACAGGAAAAGTCTATTAATTTAACCAGATGGGATGAGGTTCTTCGATCTAAGTGGATGGGTTTGATAATCCCCCCGTTTATTGGGAGTGGAGGTAAACAGGCTGAGATAGATAGGAAGCTAACAAAATGGGCTCCCCCCCGAAAGGGATGGGCTAAGCTAAACTTCGATGGTGCTTCCCGTGGGAATCCTGATACAGCAGGTATAGGGTGTGCTATTCACCAAGATAACGGAGAACTAATAGCTAGCATTAATAAGCCTATAGGTGTGGCTTCAAATAACATGGCTGAGTTTTCAGCGTTGCGGGAGGGATTGATTATAGCTAAATCACTCAAGATTAAATATCTTGAAATAGAGGGGGATTCGTCATTAACTATAAATGCAGTCAGGACTAGGGAAGTGTCAAACTGGAAATTGAAAGCGGAATTAAAAAGAATCCTGGATTTGATCAAATACTTTGAGGAAACTTCGGTTAAACATATTTATAGGGAAGGCAATTTTATAGCAGACAAGTTAGCCAATTTAGGGGCAGATGGTAATTCGTATGTCTTTAGGAAGGGTTTACCCATGGATTAAATCTAGGTGATGGCCGTGTCACCCCTTCATATCACTCCTCTCCTAGTCCTCTCCTAGTTCCTCAGCTCTAGGAAGTGTGGCCACAATCTCCTTATATCAGCATTTTGGTATACTAAGATTCAGATATATATATATATATACATATATATATATACTCACATATATATATATGTATATATTTATAGACAATCCCATATTCATCGGATTGATTCATGTTATATGATGTATTCATATATATATAAATATATACATATATATATATATATATTCATATATATAGATATGTGTATATATATACAATCATATATATACACATATATACATATTCTCATATATATATATATATGTGTGTGTGTGTGGGTGTAAATAGAAACATTCACAATTACACACACGCATATATACATATATATATACAAAATATATATATATATGAGTATGTATATATATAAATTAATATATATTTATATATATCCATATCTGAACCTTCATTTATGCTTGCATACTTTCTCCTAAACAATCCCTAGACAACAAATTTTGTGTGTGGGTGACAGGGGTGTTTCAGTCGTGTAGAGAGGAGATTGGTAGAAGTCTGGTTTTTCTATTCTGGCACTTGCAGGTTATCCCTCCAATGCATGTAGTCTAAGTTAAGATTGTCCTGGGCAGCGAGGGTATAGACTACAATAAGGAATAAATCATATCTTCTAATGGCATTTAGGGACTGCCAGGCTATGTGTCTTTGAGCTATGGTTACTGGTTTTTTTGATATTTGGTATTCAAGATTCTATGTATTGGTTAGAGTTGGTAATAATTCTAACATAGGATATAAGCCTTGTGTTAAAATTGGGACAGATATTTCTGGTTTATGTCTCGATGGTTCTATGACAGTAGAGGATTTTATAGAATAGCATAGCATTTGACTCAACTTGGATTTGGAGATACCCTTTCTTTATCGTGTGGGGTTCATTCGGTTTCTTTCAAACGACTGAGGTATGGGTGGCATGTTTTTATTGCGGTTTTGAGGAGGGTAGTAGAGGTAAGCCCAGACTTAGTCATGGATTCAGATATTTAGAAGGATCTACTTATGATAAGTCTCTGGACAGTCCCTCTGCTCTTTTGTTTCACTCCTTTCTCCAGGCATATTTATTTCTGTGTGCATTTGTATATACTCATGATCCTGGCAGACTCAATGAAAGATTATTTCGCATATTGGCATATAAATACACATGCATATGCATATGAAAATATTTATGTTCTGGAGAATCTGATGTATGCAGAGTTAAAAGTAATTAAGAATCTGATAGAAATTGATCCTTTCTATTAGTGTAGGTAGAATTGTAGCCTAGATAATCTCTTAAATTGAAACCCAAAAGGTTAAGATGGTTTCAAGCTAAGGGATATCCAGGCTATAATCCTCTTACATAAATAGAAAAGATGTAATTATTCATTGAATGATTGTTGCAAATTATTATGTTTACTATGCTTCTAACAGTCTGGCAAAGTAAGTGGCAATAAGGTTTTGTAGATTCGGGAAACAGGACAAAAGTTAAAGCTCGAAGCATTACTGGATTCACCAAATTTGGGAAGATGGATCCAACCGGAAAAGTGCTGCAAGATTTTATGTACAGAAAGAATCTAAAATGTCTTAATAAGTCAGCCTCCATCCTCAGATGAGGATTTGTAAAAATTACAGTTGTTTATATTATCTGATCCCATAAGGGATCTGGGCTAGACCAGAGGGTTTCTTATCTCCATTCTTTCCTTCCGGTGCCCACACTGAATGGAGATGTAATATTTTTATAAAAGAAATAAATTTTGGCTTCGGCCTTTTATCGATCAAAAAAAAAAAATTAGTTAATATTTCAAACTTATGGATCCGATTTAGTATAAATTAAATGAAAAATAGTTGAAATAATCAATTTTTAAATAAATTTACATATTTAGAATCTAGACAGTATAATATTAAATGGGTTTTAATTTCGTATAAAAATTCTCAAATTAGAGGCACATAAACTATTTCGGAAGTTCATATTCTAGAGGCACGTAATTTGTTTACTATTGATAGCAATGTGCTAGATAATATTAATGGGTTAGTTTCTTGGAGACAAATCAGAACACATGCGAACAGATTATATAAACAATTTTTCTATAATAAAAAGTTAGGATTCCATTGTCAATTAATGCTACAATTAATAAAAATGTTAAAAATGCATAAAGTCATGAAAAAATAGGTATTTATGCAAAACCAAAAAGAAAATATGAATCATATAAGCAAGTTGTATCTATTGTTGCCAGTGCCATCGATTATATCGCAAAAACAAGTCTATCTAAAGATAAGAATGCAACACGTAGAGTTATAAGTGTAGACACCTAACATTGTCATGTCTAATTAAATAAATATTTTATTTATTTAATTACTTTAGCTTAATACTTCTATTAATTAAATAAATCTTTATTTATTTAATTTATTTATTTATCCTCTTCTAGCCTTATTTCTCATTTAAATAAATACATTTATTTATTTAAATTATCCTTTTCCTGAATTAAATAAATATCTTATTTATTTAATTGGTCCCACTTCTTCTATTAATTAAATGAATGTTTATTTATTTAATTAATTCATTAACCTTTTCCACCCATGACACGTCATTCATCTCTTAATTCATACACTACCTACCCTCTTATTATTTTATTATTTTCTTTACCTACCCTCTAATCATAGCTGACCTCTTTTACACCTCAATCTTATCCCTCCTTTACACCTCTCAATCTTATCCCTCCATTTCTTATAGTGTCTTCTATATAAGGAGATGCTTCCTTCATTATCAGACCCCCCCTGACTACTTGATTAATTGACTACACTATGCTTTACACTTTCATATGCGATCCTACTTGTAACCACATTTCGTTCTTTGTTGAGCTCTTGTACACATAAAATCTGAGAGTAAATATATCAAGCAAGATCAATGGAGATAGGAAGAACGGAGATTCAAACCCTATTGGACATGTGATGGTACAATCTTTGTGATTTCATTTGATTTGCATTGTTTTTGGTAATCTTCATATGTTATGGTGGATCTTTGTTGTTGTTAGGCTAGGGTTTTGTGGTTGAATCCATTTAGCCTTTCAATATTGTTATTATTGTTGTATCCATTTTCACCATAAAAATTTTGGCACACCCAGTGGGACTCTTGTCCCTTTGCATTTAACATCCTTGTTGCAGATTTTGTGTCTTGAAGTTGCAAATCTGACATTTTTCGACAGCATTTTGATATTTTCGCGTCTGCATACTTTCGGATCGCTTTTTTGGTGTTTTGTCGCGTCTGTGCACTTTTGGATCACGTTTGTTATTTTCTACCTCGTCTACGTCTGCGACACTATTTCATCTTTTTTTTTTGCAGATTTCAAAAATCGCGTCTGTGATCTCCAGTCGCGTCTGTGGGGTTTAGAGGCGCGTCTGCATCCAAAAGCCACGTCTACATTACAGAGTCACATCTGTGTCTCTCAGAAGTGCGTCTGTGTCTCAAAGCCATGTCTATGTATTGTACTCGCGTATGTGCACACTGATTTCATTTTTAGGGGTTTTTCATTGATTCAGTTTTTAATCATTTGGTTTTTCAGATCTAGTTTATTTTGAGCTAACATCTTCAGATCTAGCTAATGAAATTGGTGCAGCTTGTCTTGAAAGCAAAAATAATTTTGTCCAAGGCCCCTATTTTCACAAAGTCTTTTGGATCTAAAATTTACCTAACTTGTGTGCTTGCAGGAAGGGGTGATTATTTCAAACAATCCAAACTACTAATAAATCTTTGTTGTAGGTCCTTGGCAAGGGTTTTTGGATTTTTATTGTGTGCCTTATTTTCATAGACTAGCAAACACTTCAATTGGTGCACTAAAATTGAGCCATTGTCTTTTGTGTCTTGAGCAATAGGCTCTTTTTATTTAATCTTTAGAGGGCCTGTCTTCCCGTGTGGTCATTAGGACTACTAGTGAGAAGAGAATGACCCAAGTGGTAGCAAAAGAAAAGCCATCTTCTTCCAAACCACTATAAATAACTGTATCCATGGTGAAAACTATGGATAACGTGTGCTGATTAGTTCATACTGACACTATGTCTCCCCATAAACCCATTTGATCAAATTTATTTGATCATTTGTAGGGCATAACCCCTACCAGCTGGGAGCCTTTTGTATTTACAGAGCTGAAAGTGCCACATGTATGGCCACACGAGTGGATGCCCTTACTAGCACATTTTTGTTTTAGAAGCCCGAATCCTTCTAGTTGTTGAGGCAGGAGGTCGGACCTCTGGTAGCAACCCACACACATATGGTTCTTAGTAGAGATACAAAGTTCCCCACAAGGAGTTTTTGTGTGGAGTGATGTTTGGCTACCCCGAGAAGTGAGTGTCGAGGGTTGAGCTAGTGGGGTCAAGCATCTAAGTATCCGCTCTGAATAGCATAGCCTCAGGGGTAAAACCCCATGTGGGATCAACAACTATTGTCTTGGCTAGCCATAAGAATTGTGCTTGACTTATTTTAAACATTCAAACATTCAAGACCAAACAACAAAACATTGTGTCTTTTGTGTCTTCAAGTGTATGCAAAATAATTTTACATCAAACAACACACTTTTCTTTGAGTCATTTTTGTCTAAACACTTGCAAACATTGAGTCCTCATCAACACTCTATCATCTTGTCACGGAAAAATAGTCAAACATTCAGATTTGGTCACAAAGCAGCTTCACAGATTGGAAAAATTGCACAAATTTTGCAAAAATGCGTCTGTGTTTGACATAATAGTGTCTGTGTTGTATAACTGCGTCTGTGTTCTCAGAATCAACATTGCATTTACAAAATCTCAGAAACGTATCTGTGTTAAACAGAACCATGTATGTGTCAGGAAATTGCATCTGTGCAGTATACAGGCGCGTCTGTGTTTAGAATTGAAAAACTTTTACAGTCCAGCAAACAAACACAGTCAGTTTCAGAACTCTTGAGCTTCTTAGGTTATTTCTCTAGGTTTTCATCTAGCATTCAACCTATTTTTGGGTCTCACAAAGTCCATCATTGCTTTACACCTTACATTACATTCACATTTGTCTAAACTTGAGTCAAAAGGTCACTTGCTTGTCCTCATCATACTTTGTCAACACACTACATACAAAAACATTTTGCTAAGTGGTCCCTCATCAACATCTATCACCTTTGGGTCTCATTTGGTCTTACTTAGAGTCAAGGTCAACTTACCTCATCAAGAGAAAATATCCTCTCTTTTGAAGCCACACCTACTCTACTACATACATACTTGGTCTTACACTTTGGACATTGCAAGTACACCTCAGATTCATTTACATTCCATCCAACTCTTGGTCTTCCATACTCTTTCCATTTTCATCTAGTCTCACACATCTTGGTCAATACCTAGTTCATGGCTGAAACCTATTCCCAAAAATCTAGGAGAGAAACTAAAGAGGCTCAAGAATCCACAAACATGAGTTCCTATGAGTATGACAATGATATCTTTTTCAATTCTGATCATACTACATTACCTGACATGGATGCCTATAGAAACATTCTGAATGTTGAGAACATGGATACTACAAACAACAATGATACACACAATGACAATATGGACAACTTCTCCGTACATTAAGCAAAAGTGGAAGACACCATTATGAATCCCCACTTCAATCGATTGGTTGAGGAAATAATGAGGAGAGATAGACAATATTTTCTATAAGTGATGGCACAAAATGGAACCAAGATCCCTCGTGATTTTGACATGTCTCAAATAATGGAAAATTGACCTTTGCAACAAACTCACTCCAACATGGATCAAAGGAGGCCTAATAATGGAGGCAATAGAGGACCACATCTTGTGCCTATATCACCATCATCTTTGTTTCAAAAACCAGAGGTCCCACATACACATGGTCAAGCATATGATACTCACTTTGCAGACCATTATGGAAGTCTTATGCAGAAAAATATGCTCAATCACATACCAATGCTAAGGAACAACCACCAAAGAAATTGGATATTCAAAGGCATGCTCAAAATTTGGACACAAGGAAACCCCGTGTCAAATTTGGGGGCAACACACTAGAACAAACTCATGACATGCCTATAGAATATGGTATACATGGACAAAGCAGATATTTCGTTCCTCAACATGATTCTATACCAAGTGGTCCATATACACAGCATCATTATATACCTCATCCATATGAACATGTGTGTGATCAATATCATCCATATATGCAACATACTCCTCCTCCAATTGGTGCCTCAAGCATGGGGTATGGTCCAAGAAGTTGATCTCCACCTAAGAAAAATTTGGAGCAACAAATTAGGGACTTACAAAAGAAAATGGAGGACATAAATACACCAAAGCCAACTTACACAATGAGAGACATATGTCCCTATCCATTTGACAAGAGCATTCCAATGCCTCCATTTCCTACACACTTTGTGACACCTAAGTTTGATAAGTATAGAGGAAAAGGGGATCCTAAGGCACACATAAGATAGTTTTTCACAACCTACATTGAGGTAGCAGCAGAAGAGACATATTTGATGAGATTATTCCCACAGAGCTTAGGTGATCAAGCTATGGAATGGTTCTCTCAACTTCCACCTGGTATTAAGTCATGGAGTGAGTTAGCTGAGGCATTTATTCAACATTTCTCCTACAACATAGAGACAGACATATTAGTCACTACTTTGTGCAACACCAAGCAAAAAGATGGAGGGTCTTTTTCATCATTTTTACAAAGATGGAGAAATCTAGCTAGCAGATGCTCTTGTGAAATTCCACAAAAACAAATGGTAGAAATGTTCACCCAAAATGTTAACAAGGACATTGGCTATGATCTAAGGAAAGCTTGTTTGTCCACCTTCAAGGACGTCATTGAAAAAGGCTTAGCGACAGAAAAGGTCCTAATTGAACAAGGAGTCATTAAGATATTCAAGGAAAACAAAGATGACTTTAAAGGAAAAGACAAGCCAAGATTTTGGAATAAAAACAAGAACATGGTCAATGATGGTGTTGTTGATGCCAATACGGTATGACCAAAAATCTTTTTTTCTAGATCAAGTTCTATAAACAATCAAGTGAATACTCAAACAAATTCTAGATCACGAAGGAAGTATACCCCATTGGGAGAACCACTTGAGTCAATCTTCAAGAAGCTAGTGGCAAACAAAGTAATCACAATTCCAGATTTTCCTCCATATGAACCAAAGGTCAAACCAAATTGGTGGAATGATGATGAATATTGTGAATTTCATAAGAGCAAGGGTCATAAGATAGGAAATTGTCATCGACTGAAGAACATCATACAAGATCTCATTGATAGAGGTGACATTGAGATTGAAGGACACTCATCCAATCAAGAACATCAGATGTTTAAGGAACCATTCCCAAAACATGACAAGGGAAAAGCTGCAGCCACAGATGACCAGACCAACTATACCAGAGCATCTTATAACTATGATTCAACTATCAATCACATCTTGATGGACAATTATGTCTCTATTATCATCATCAAGGACAAAACGCCTGAAAATTCTACCCAAAGACCCAAGATTGTCCTAAAAGGAATTAGATCTTCTTCTGAACCTTCCTTTGAATGTCATGTTACAACCTGTCGAGGTAAATTCACTTTGCAAGGTGCTCCAGCCAAAAACACCGCTTCCTCATCAACCAAGCCTGAGTACAATCTTGTAGAACAGTTAGGGAAGACACCCACACTCATCTCCATCCTTGAGCTCTTACGCATATCTCCCGCATGTAAAGCCATTCTTGACAAAATCTTAAGAGACACTATCGTTCCTACTGATTTGAACGTGGACCAGTTTCAAGCCATGGTGGGATACCTTTCCATTCCACACTCTCTTACATTCACAGAAGCTGATGATGCCTCCGTAAGTCAGCCACATAATGCACCATTACACATTGAAGCCTTCATACACAAACATCAAATAAAACGAGTCCTAATAGATGGAGGAGCAGGTCTAAACATATGTACATTAAGCACTATTAAACAATTGGGATATTCTGATAAAGCTGTGAATTCTACAAACAAAATCACCATCAAGGCATATGATGATGAAGAGCATTCATCCAAAGGCACAGTCACCTTGCCTCTCAGAGTTGGGCCAGTTACGAAGGATGTGGTTTGTCAAGTCCTAGACCTAGATCTCACATACAACATATTGCTAGGACGTCCTTGGATTCATGAAATGAGGGCAGTCCCATCTACATATCACCAATGCATTAAGTTTCCTCACAATGGAGTTGAGATAACAGTTAATGGTGATCCTAATCCATTCATATACTGCAATAACTTGAGACCAAAAACTGAGACCATCATTCCTAGCAATCGCGAAGTTGTTCCTTCTTCAGCATACATTGATCCTGAGTCATTACAACCTTCGACATCAAAACAAGGTGAGCTTAAAGGCAAATTTCAGGACAAGGGCATGGGTGAATACACTTTAAATCAGACCATGTACTTACAACAAATCATGAGTTCACCAAAATAATATGGAAGACCACATCCTAATAAACAGGTATCTATCATTGTACTCAAATAGGACCCTACTATCTTTCAAAGATGGGGTGAACTGGAAGAGGAAGACTTATACAAAATGCTTTACAAAGACCTTGAAGATGATACACAAGATCACATCAGTATACCATGTGAGAAGTACGGCAAAGGGTTCAAGATTCTACAAAAATTTGGGTATGATGGCAAAAGCCCTCTTGGGTTAAGAAAGGAAGGCATCATTGAACCTTTACAACCTAAATTGACATTCAAAAAGGAATGCTCGAAGGGACTTGGTTTCATGACTTCCAAGGTACACACTCAAAGTACAGAAGAAGCATTACAAATCAAAGCTACCAAAATTCAACAAGAGAATCGCTATTCCATAGACTCCAATGAATGGGAATGGGGTTCAGACAAATCCTCTAGTGACTATGAGCTCGCCGAGACATTCAGAGAACCAAGTGAACCAACAGAAGAAGAGGAATTTTATGAAAAATTCAAAGTTGGTCAAGAAACAACCCTTGAGGATTCCGCACAGTCCTTGTCTCTAGGTCCTAGGTTGAAATCACATAGAATGAGAACACCTATCCCAGAATGCGCTACTAGTGATGATAATTTGGATTCATTCACGATTGAGACTGATTGGGAGAGTGCCAACAATGACCTCGATAACTACCTCGACATACCTGAATATAACTACATCTTCACTCTTAGCCCCGCTAACTTCGAAGACATTAAAGACCTTCCCCTTGTCCACCACCAACTTATTGACTGGGATCATGAAGAACCTGCACAGTTTGACACATTCCAAAATGATGAAGCTTTTATTGACTATCTTGGCATACGAGATGATCTTCCCCCTAGGGACCATAAAGCGGGATACACTATAGAACTCAATAGCATGGCATATTTCGGTGAGGGTGTCGGGCCTTCTAGTTGCAAAAATATAAAAATAAAAACAAACCAAGGGTCTTATGGTGAAACCACACTGTGGTGTTGTCTAACCCCAAAAAAGTAAAAAGATAGGACATATCTGAGGGCGAAAACCTCTCTGAGGCACCTAAAGATGGAAGGCTTGACATTCTCCCAACATCATATGAAGAAAAGTCATCCATGTTGGTAGAGGAGACTATCAAAACAAACATTGGTATAGAAGAGGTTCCACACAACATATTCCTGGCTCAATCTTTGACAGAGTCAGAAAGGTCAAAATTCATAAGTTTCTTCACAGAACAACAAATCAACTTTGCATGGTCATACGCTGATATGCCTAGATTGGATCCAGATTTGGTAATGCATCATTTGACAGTTAAGCCAGGGGCAAAACCAGTGAAACAGAAATTAAGAAAGATGTATCCACAAGTCGCATTATTGGTCAAAGCAGAGCTTGAAAAATTATTGGATGTCGGATTCATACGCCCAATTGATTATCCTGAATGGATCTCCAACTTAGTGCCTGTCAGTAAACCAGATCGTAGCATCAAAATATGTACAGATTTCAGAGACATCAACAAAGCTTGTCCTAAGGATGACTTCCCATTACCAAACATAGATTTGATTATAGATCTCACAGCAGGTCATGAAATGTTATCGTTGATGGATGGATTCTCTGGTTATAATCAAATAAAGATCATGTCTGAGGACCAACACAAAACATCATTCACTTGTCCTTGGGGAACTTTCTATTGGAATGTCATGCCCTTTGGGCTAAAAAATGCAGGCACTACATATCAAAGAGCCATGACTACTATCTTTCATGATCTAATGCACCTTATTGTGGAAGATTATGTGGATGACCTATTGGGCAAATTAGTAGATAGAGATACACATTTGGACATACTTTCAGTCGCCTTTGATCGGTTGGAAAAATACAAAGTAAGATTAAACCCCAAGAAATGTGTCTTTGGAGTAACCTCCGGGAAGCTCCTAGGATTCATTGTATCAAAAAGAGGAATCGAAGTCGATCCAGCAACAGTCAAAGCCATCCTAGAGATGCAACCACCAAGAAATATCAGTCAACTTCAGTCTTTACAAGGGAGACTTCAGTCCATACGAAGATTCATAGCACAACTTGCAGATAAATGTAATCCCTTTCAGTGCTTGCTACATAAAAACATCAAATTCCAATGGGATGATAACTGTCAACAGGCTTTCCAGATACTCAAATATTATCTTCTGAATCCACCAATTTTGATGCCACCAGTTCCAGATCAGCCACTGTTACTATACATATCAGCTACTCCAATAGCACTGGGGGCACTCTTAGCACAACAAGTTGCTGAGGGCAAAGAAAAGGCAGTATACTATATCAGTCGCACATTGGTGGGATATGAGCTAAACTACACACCAATTGAGCATGCATGTCTCACTGTGGTCTTTGCTTAGCAATAATTACGACATTACATGCTAACTCATAAGACTAAGTTGGTTGCAAGGATCAATCCATTGAAATACCTTCTCAATAAAGAAACACTTACTGAGCAACTAGCCAAATGGGTAATGATCCTGAGTGAATTCGACATCGAATATGTGGATAGAAAAGAAATAAAAGGACAAGCTATCATAGATCAGTTACCAGATGCTCCCATGATAGATGATGTTCCTCTAATTTCAAAATTTCCAGATGAATCCATTTTAACAGTGTCACATGCAAAATCATGGCAATTATACTTTGACGTCTCATACACATAGCATGGGGTAGGAGCTGGCATCCTCTTCATAACTCCTAAAGGGGATTCTATACCAAAATCATATCGATTATCGTTTCCCTACACTAATAATATAGCAGAATATGAGGCATTGACAAATGGACTACGAATTGCGGTTCAGTGGAAGATCCAGGAACTTCATGTTTTTGGGGACTCTCAACTTGTAATCCGTCAAGCAACTTATAATTACCAAACAAAGGATGAGAAATTAATGCCTTACAAAAGAATGGTGGATGACCTGAAACAACATTTCATGAAGATATACTTTGAGCAGATACCAAGAGAGAAGAATCGAGCCACAGATGCCATGGCTACAATTGCTTCACTGATCGATCTACCTCCGAATGAGACCCGCTATGAGTTCTTGGTGGATAACCTTTTGGTTCCCTCATATGAAATCACTCCTACTGAGATGATATGTGTCGTTGGTCCTGAGTCCCAATTATATGGTTCCATTTTCACATACCTTCATGACAATACCCTACCTCCTAACCTATCCAATAACCAATGTCGCACTTTCATTCCCCAATCTTATCGATACATCATTTTAGCCGATGTCCTATAACGTCGAGGTCTAGATGGCACTCTTCTTAGATGTTTAGAAAGCGACAAACCTTAGATTACATTACATGAAGTACATGAAGGGATATGTGGTCCACATTCTAGTGGTCCTACCTTAGCCAAGAAACTCATCAAGATTGGATATTACTGGTCCAATATGGAAAAAGACTCATATCAGTTTGTCAAGAAGTGTAAGCAATGTCAACTTCATGGAGACCTCATTCATGCACCAGCACAAGAACTTCAACCAATTACAACTCCTTGGCCCTTTTGTCAGTGGGGACTCGATCTCATAGGCAAGATTCACCCTCCATCCTCCAACGGTCATAAATTCATTATCACTGCCACAAAGTATTTCACAAAATGGATCAAAGCCATGCCTCTCATGCAAGTCACTGGAAAATAGATTGCTACGTTCATTCTCAACTATATCATTTGTCAATACGGTATTCCTATTTCCATTATCACCAATAATGGGCATCCCTTCAAATATCAGGATGTTCATGAACTCTGTGACCGCTTCCATATTTCCCATCGTTTCTCCACACCATATTACCCCCAAGGTAATGGTCAAGCTGAGGCGTCTAATAAAACAATCCTTAAAATCTTAAAAAAGACAGTCGACGACGCTGGCCATAATTGGCATATCCAACTTAATCCTGCACTTTGGGCCTACCGCACAAGTGTCTGCACACCTATAGGGGCTACACCCTATTCACTTGTCTACGGTGCTAAAGCCATCTTACCTATTGAGGTCGAGCTACCCTCTTTACGAGTCTCTTTGTAAAGCATTATCAGTGATGAAGACTATAGGGTTTCTCGCTTACAAGAACTTGAACTATTGGATGAACGAAGACAAACTACTTTTAATCATCTCAAGGCTTATCAACAACAAATGAGTCATAGCTACAATCACAGAGTCAAGCCTCGCACATTTGAGGTAGGTGATTTGGTTCTCAGAGAAAACCCAAAAAATCAGCAAGACAGAGAGAAGAAGGGCAAGTTTGAACCAAACTGGCTTGGTCCTTACATCATTACAGTAGCCTATGGATCTGGGGCATATCAGCTCTCAACTACAAAGGGTGAACCTTTAGAGGATCCTATCAACAGCATGCATCTTCACAAGTTTTACACATAGCTCTTCAGAGTATCCTAATGTCAAAAATACAAAAAAATTCAAAATTTTCAAAAATACAAAAAAATCATAAAAAAACATAAAAATCGTTACTTGGTGAAAACCTGGCAAACAGGCACCTTGTGACCACAAAAAAATAAAAAATAAAATAAAAAAATTAAAGAAAAACATTTCGTCCAATGGTGAAAACCACTTTGGTGGCACCCTGGGCAGGTACCATGGTGAAAACTGGGTCACCAGCACCATGTGTAGAGACATTGCTCCTCCCTCTTTCAGGATTCACTTGCATCCTTCACTTTGTACACACTCACATCCTATCCATCCATAATAAACTAACACATTCCCATCATGGTTGGTAATTGATCTACCCAAGATTGATTCGCCATTCATAATAAATCTCCCTTTTCACCCCTTTCCAATCATAATAAATTAGCTCCTATCTGTGGCTAAGGCAAATCCTACGTCTAGTGATGGGTGTGGAACTGAGAACATCACATGTTTCGAGGAGTACAGTTTCTTCCAGTTTTCTTCAGTCTATTCGCGCACAATCCACAATAAAGCAACATTTGCATCGCCAATCCGTAATAAAGTTCCATCTTCTCCGCAAGAAAGTATTGGTTTCATGGATTCAGTCAATTTCAGATGAGACACAACAGCAACAATGGCTTCAACAAATCAAATCTTTTGACAGACTCAAACAACATTATGGTTTAGTGCTATCTATCCTTTTTGTGAAAGTAAACATTGTGACCATAATCAAATAAGACTTATACAAGTGACAAGAGACACTAAACTTGAGGACTACAGTGGATGTTGGTGCCGAGTCTTGGTTTTCTTTTGATTTTATCTTTTAGGTGACATGTCTTTTAGCTTTTCCAGGATGTCTCTGACTAGAGATTCTATCTCCAGGATGTCTTTGACTAGAAAGGTGAGGATGGGGTATCATCAACTATTTTTCTTTTGTTGTCTGTGGATTGTCTCTTAGTAATGCTATGACTTGTCCAAGGATATGAGGACACTGTGAGTCTAGTATGAACTGGGGCATTCCTTGTTTGTGACTATCTTATCTCCATGCAAATGGGTACAATGACTTTCTGGGTCAAACATATGCCTTGATTGTCATAACCTACTTGCCATAATAAAGCTCAATTATGATAACGCATAAGAAGCTCTTTCACTTTCATATCTTCTATCTTCCATCCCCCGTTCTTGATTGACTTCCATTGTCCTTCCTGAGTTTGTGTAGCTGGCTATCACATGACTGAGTATAATGACACACCAAAAAAAAAAAACATTTGTATTTCATGTAGTTTCACCTGCATTAACACATATAAGCATTTCATGCATACATATAGATATCACAATTGCATCACACCCTGCACACAACACATATTAGCACATTTACATCCTCATCATGTAAATAATCATTTGCATTATCATATTCATTTGCATTTCATACATTCACATTTATATTTGCATAACATATAAAACATAAAATAACAAAAAATATTGCATTTCCTCATGTATATATTTGCATCCATGTCATAAGCATCACATAACACATACATCATTAAACATATCATCACATAGGTACACATGCATATAGCTGCAGCAAAGATGAATTATCTCATATATATATAAAGTGTCATGATACAATATGATCACCGAAGGTGTCTACATAATCATACAAAAATGGTACAATACTGATACATAGGGAGCCCTCTACGGCTATGATGAACTCCCTCCCTCGGAGCCACCTAGCCTCGACGGAGTCTGAGCCCTAGAAGGACCTGCCCCAAGATCATCTCTCCTACCCCCCCTATCTGGTGGTGGTGGAGGACCCATAACCCCACGATTGGATGCCTATCACCTCTGGCTCCCTCCCGTAGTCATCGCTATCCACGATGGTTTGCGGAAGCTCCTCGCCCGTTGCTCTGGTGGCACTGCCCCATAGTATAGGTCGCGCCAGTAACCTTTCTCCTCCCCTGCCCGTAGAACATAGGCATATCCAGCCCCTATATCCTCTGTTGCCTGCCTCCCAGCCCTTAGTGTTGTCTCAGCCTCAGTATAGCACTGGATAGCCTGATCCCACTCATGCTCTGTCTCCCTTAGTCGCCTCCTGAGCCTAGTGGTCTCCCTCTCCAGGTCCTGAATCTCATCTGCCTATCCCTAGCAGATCTCCCTCAGCTCAACCAGCTCATCCTCCTCCACCTCAGCCCCCTGTGCCTCTACCTATGGCTCCCCCTGTACTGGTGCATGTGCCTGTACCTATACTTGCCTCTGTCCCTGTCCCTGCACCTATCTAGGACCCTATGCTGCTGGCACCTGTAGTGGCAATCCACCCTGACCCCTCACCACCCGAGCTTGTCTCTCCTCCCCACCCTCTCTCCATGGAGCTACCCTCCTCTCTCCAATAAAAACCTGCCTCCTCCGTCGGCCTCTCCCCCCACCATCTCCATCATCATCCTCATCCCCACCACCATCTCCCTCTACAAGCTCCTCTGGGTCTGTCAGTCATGGAAAGGGATGCTTAGCCCAATATGCCGTGTACTCTTCATCCATGCCTGCATCCTCAATGTCTGACCACATGTCCCATGGCATCGGCACCATCTCTGCTAGCTACGTCATGGCCTGATCATATGACAATAGTGGCCCAAGGTGTACCTGATCCCTAACTGTCCGAGCATACATCCTGGAACCCCATGGCATCCGCTGAATATGGCCAAACTGCCTACATACTCTATCAATCAGCTGTCTCTCCAAAACATAGGGCATCCGCCGAATCAAATATCTAATCCGGAAGGTATACGAGAGATCCACTGCATCCTCCTCCCACTGCTCACACCCAAGGTACGACCTCCATATCACAGTGTCAATCTCATCTAGGACTCGATGCCAATGCTCCAACCTGCCAATCCATGGCTGTGAAGTAATCATGTCATATAGATGAACAAAGTTGCTTCCATGACCCCTGCCCCTAAAATGTATCAGTCAGGTAACCGGTAGATGCTCATAGGCCCATACCTATAGAAATGTAACTCCGAAGCCCAATCCTACAGATCCATGATACACAAACTGATGTAGCTCATAGTACAAGTGTGCCAGCACACACGGTCCCTAGGCATATCTGGTGTGTTGTGTAACCAGTGTCTCCAAGGTGCTCTCCCAGCCCACAGCCAACCCTCGTGTCACCCTGTCTGGACACAAGAACCCACTGATCACTCCCCCTAGCACTGCTGGTAGTGCTAGTCCTGTCACTGTCATCATGTCCCATGCCACGTGTCCAGCCCTCATCTCTAGTCTGGGATCCTAAAACACTCGTCTTAGGGCCTCACTATCTCCCTCTCAATCATAAGGAATCAGCTCCCCATCAATAAGTACCCGTAGTATCCTATACACATCCTCCAAGGTGATTGTCATCTCACCCATCAGCAAATGGAAAGTGCACATCTCGGTGTGCCATCTCTTAACTAGCGCAGTCAGCAAACCCATGTTCGCCCGAAACTTAGGCACATACATAATGTATCGCAAACCCATGCCCTCAATGGCAGCTCTTTCCTCAAATGTCAACTCTAGTCGCAACCTTTGAGTCGACGGGAATCTCTCTCGTGACTCCAGCATAGGTAAATACTCCTACAATCAAGCAAATCAATCATGTCAGTCATAGTGGCATTCACTGTTCATCACAAAATGCTACTTTTGATCTAAGTGCATATGGTACTCTATCCTAGTGACACTCACTGTTCATCACAAAGTGTTGCTTCTATCCTAGTGGTACTCCCTGTTCATCACAATGTACTACATGTTTTGCACTCCCTATTCATCACAAAGTGTTGCTCACATTTGCACTCCCTGTTCATCACAAAGTGCTGCTCACATTTGCACTCACTGTTCATCACAAAGTGTTGCTCATATTTTTAGTACTCCCCATTCATCACAAAGTACTATGTCTTGGTACTCACTATTCATCACAAAGTGCCTTGATCTATCCTATCCTAGGGCCTCTACTTGAGTGAATCCTCTTGAGTAGTTTCCTAATTGGCAACCTATGTTCTATCACAGAATTGTCAATCCTAGCCGTATTTGCTATCATGTCTTCCCTAGAGGACCTACTTGAGTGTATCCTCTCAGTAGCTTATCCAATCAACGGTGTATGTTCATCACAGAACTGTCGATTTGACCTAGAAGACACAAATTCACATTTTTGACACAAACGCGCTTTCATGACATAAACGCGCTTACGGACTACATAAACGTGCCTGTTCTGCACAGACGTGCCTATGCTCTACACAAATGTGCCTGTCTTGCATAAATGTGCCTGTCTAGCACAAACACGCCTGCACAGTGCAGATGTGATCGCATCCTGCACATACGCCTTTTCCGACATAGACACACCTGGAACAAACACAAACGCACCTAGCTAGCATAGACGCGCCTGGCACCAGCATAGACGCGCCTACATGTTTTTGACATTTTTGACATTTTTTTAAAAGAACATTTATTGCACTACCTAGCGTGCATTAATGACAATATTTATTGCAACAAATTACAAGGAGGTTTTGCGGTACTCACTGGCTCTCCTGCGTCTGGTAGCATCTAATATCGGCAAACGCGATCGAATCTATGAACCAATGCCACCACTGCTGACTGTTGTTACTCTATCTTGCTCTGCACTCTGATCTTGTGGATGTGTGGATGACAATGAGGATGTTTTCCCCTCGTGGTCTATTTATAGACTGCCCTAGCCCTAGCCCTAGCCCTCATCTCCGGAGTCAATCTTCTTTATCCCGTGACTCTGTCATTCTATCCAGTCAGTCCATTCTAGCCTTTCTTTCTTATTAAGAGATTGTCTGCAATCTTTTCAGGCATTTCCATCCAATCTCTCGAGGGGGCATATCATTCCTATCTTGGGGCAACTTTGTATCAGTTCATAGTATCTTCTTTGAAACAACGCGACAAGCCACATTGTCTCAAAGAGGGGCAAAATGTAGACACCTAAAATTGTCATGTCTAATTAAATAAATATTATTTATTTAATTACTTTAGCTTAATTCTTATATTAATTAAATAAATCTTTATTTATTTAATTAATTCATTTATCCTCTTCTGGCCTTATTTCTCATTTAAATAAATACATTTATTTATTTAAATTATCCTTTTCCTAAATTAAATAAATATCTTTTTTATTTAATTGGTCCCACTTCTTCTATTAATTAAATGAATTTTTATTTATTTAATTAATTCATTAACCTTTTCCACCCATGACACATGTCATTCATCTCTTCATTCATACACTACCTACCCTCTTATTATTTTATTATTTTCTTTACCTACCCTCTAATCATAGCTGACCTCTTTTACACCTCTCAATCTTATCCCTCCATTTCTTATAGTGTCTTCTATATAAGGAGATGCTTCCTTCATTATCAGACCCCCCCTGACTACTTGATTAATTGACTACACTACGCTTTACACTTTCATATGCGATCCTACTTGCAACCACATTCCGTTCTTTGTTGAGCTCTTGTGCACATAAAATCTGAGAGCAAATATATCAAGCAAGATCAATAGAGATAGGAAGAATGGAGATTCAAACCCTATTGGACATGTGATGGTACAATCTTTGTGATTTCATTTGATTTGCATTGTCTTAGGTAATCTTCCTATGTTATGGTGGATCTTTGTTGTTGTTAGGCTAGGGTTTTGTAGTTGAATCCATTTAGTCTTTCAATATTGTTATTATTGTTTTATCATTTTTCACCATAAACAATAAGGACTGCTATAGTTGACAAAATGATTGTTAGTAAAAGAATGTTAAGTGATATAAGTGGCTATTTGAATTTACATCATAGAACCTTGTCAAGAGGGGCCAAAAGAAGAGATACAATTGAAATTGATCCACTAAACCATTGTTGGAGTTTTAGTGGTAGACTTCAAAGGTCGGACATGAAATTAAATGATGAAACTAAACAATTATTTGCAAAATTTTGGCATGATAACACTAGAGTTTCATCAAATGCTAGAGATGTTTTAAAGGTAAGGATGGGATCAGAAATTCGTGATCCTCATCCAAAACATCTTCTTGGCATGACTCAAACTGAATTCTTTAAAAAAATTAGTGATGAATCTGTGTTAGTGAATTTATGAATTAGTTAAAGATCATTTGAAAAATGCAGACCCTGGTATGTTAAAATCAATAAACAAAGAATATCTTGTTGTTGTAAAACTCATGTTTAGTTTCATACACGGGCACTTCTTTCCAATTTTTCTCTTCCTAGTCATAGGCTTAGTGTCCCAAGTCTTTTTATATATTTGTATACATACACACACATATAGGTATTCACACACATAGATACACACATACTCTAGCACTTTCTATTTCTTACTTAATTTTTTCTTTTCCCAGTCTATTTTTCTTCACCTTTTTGTTATGATTTTAATTCTAATGTTAATTTTTATTTATTTATTGTGTTATATTGTATGTATCTTCTTGTTTTCAATTGATTATTTACTCTTTGGTTATTTCATTTCATTTTTTCAATTTTTAGTATTTATTTTCAACCTTTTTAATTACCTTTTCAATTTTTTCTCATTTATACTCTTTGTTATGTTGTCCTTTGTTCCTTTCTTATTTCTCTTAATAGTTTTTTATTAAGGGAAAAGAAAGTTTTGAGGGGACCCAAAACCTCAAAAAACAGGTTTTAAGGGGACCTGACACCCGTAAATGAACTGGCATCCAAAACCTAGAAAGAAACAGTTGATCAATAGATATACAAAGATTGCATACAGTTAACCTCTAGTGAAACACCAACCAAAGGACAACATAAAACATTACATATTAGGTTGGACCTAAGAAAAGAGACAAGACTCTAGAGGGTTTTTATTAGCTCCCACAACCTGAAAGACACTGGGGGTTTTGAGAGACACCCCCAACCATACAAGAGGGTTTTCACTAGGCCCCACAACCTAATATTAGGCTCCCAACCCAACACACCTTAACCAAAAATAAGAACCAGAAGAAACCAAGGTGTGCCCTTTAAAAATGGTAGCAAACACCTAGTTAATAAAAAAAATAACTAACTGAGGAGGGTTTTTACTGGCTCTCTCTACCAGGAGGAACAAGAAGATGGTTGAAAATCAAAAGCTCTCCACAATCACGATATCAATAGGGATCAGAGGTGGAAGAACAATACATAACACATACTCAGTCATCAAAATCTTGAGGACCTTAAAAATGGGTTTTGAAAGGCTCCCATAACCTAAAAACCCTGGAAGCATAAGTTGAATGAGATACTTAAATCGAGTCAGCTCCAAGCAAGTGAGCACCTCCCATCTCTCCGCCTTTATAGGAGGAAAGGGCCAAAAGAACAAAAGCATGGAGAGAGCTTCGAACAACCAACCAACTCCCGATGAGTTCCATAATAGCAACCAGCCAACAACTCTTCCACTCTATTAGATTCAAAAGCACTAGTCTACAAATTTTCATTTTTTTTGATTGATTGTCTCTATTTTCATCCTAATGAAGAATCAAAGAGTGTGATTCAAAACATTGATCAAAAAATATGAACATAATTTAATCTAAAAGCAGTATCATTACTTTAAAATATATCAATTTTTTTCAAAATCAATATGTATGTATTATTGACACAAATAATTAATAGATACCTCTAAATTAACATTTCTCCATATCTTTTATAATGTGCCCTGTAATATTTAAGAAAATTAATAATACATACAATTTTAATTTTTTATGAACCAACCCCACCCTCAAAAGATGCAAATACATATTTTACCTTAATCAAAAAATTCCAAAGTGTAGGGACTGCCACTAAAAATCTTAAATTTAATCTGTAGGGGTAGTAGAGGCAGAATGGAAGTTCCCCATCGATTTTCTTCAACAAAGCGCTAGCAGTGAAAAATGGTGTGATGCCTGGAACCAAGGTAGGGCAACCAAGCAAAATTTAAGGAGTGGGAGACATTGGTATGACCTAGCATTGCGACCTTCCCCTATCACCAATGGTTCGAATGCTGTCCCACCATCCTGGCTCCAATAACATGCAAACAAACAGTGAGTTAAACCATGGAGAGATTGTGTTTTCATAGGAGGTTAAAAATCAAGTGCATAAGGAGGCCTGGGTAGACATAGACGTACGATGGACTCTAGAATTTGTTGTAGTCACTTTAGAGATAGATGTTTCTAAAGTTGCAAATGCAGAGGTAAAAGAATTGAGAGATGTTGTGCTGATTGACAGAGAATTTGGTGGAAACTGTACTAGGGAGGATGTCCAAAGATGGATTGATGTGAATTGGAAGTTTGTTGTAGAAATTTAATTCTTACCAAAACAAAAATTCATTAATGGTTGAATTTGTTCATGGTTGAATTTTAGAATGAAAGGATAAGAGATGAAGTATTATCCCAATTAGTGTGGTGGATGGATAAGAAGCTGATCTACATGGAAAAATGGTCTAGGAACTTTAACCCTAGGATGATGTCCCCCTTTTTGGAAGAATATTGGATCCATTTCTAAAATCTTCGATTCAAGTATTGGATAGGAGAATGCCTCGGGAGGATCAACTCCCATTTAGGGATACTGGTGAGGAGGAAACAACATTCTTTGTGTAAATGAAACTAATATATCAATTAAACCCTTTCTTAAAATCATTTAGCTTAAGACATTGAATGGAATATGGGAGAAACATGTAGAGATAGAGGAGTATAATTTTCTTTGTATGAACGATGGAAGTATGAATCACTTCGAGAAGGCTTGCCCATGACTCAGCCTTAGAAGAGAACATAATCAGACTGAAACTCCCACCATCATACCAAAGGGTGATCATTATAGGAATAGCGAGTAGAGTATGGTGGTAGGAAATGGTGGCACCAAGCCAGATAAGTTAGAGTATGCAAACAAACCAACAATGCAGACTGAAAAAAGTGATAAGGCGATTCAATGTCCTTCCAATTGTTCACCAATAACTGGTGTGTGGTAGATGGGAAAGGAAGCAATATGTTAGCAAAAATGAAAAACTTAACAAGCCCAATCTAGATAAGTGCAGATCAATCAAGGATTCACTCCCCTGTGAGCATGTTCGGGGTATGGGATCAAATGTTCATTAAAGAAAGTGAAGTTGTCAAGGATAAAAATTCTCCAAAGCATCTAAAAGACATCACATCCATTGATAACTTGATTAATGATCCATTGATCCACTGCTAACATGATTATTTATCTATTGATCCACTGATCAATTGATCAATCTAAAAAGAATAATTAAGACAAAAGACATCACATCCAAATTCATAACAAAAATTAATTATCTGGATGATGCAAATTCTTTTTTTAACTTCATGTACCAAAAAAGCTAACGAAATTCTCCTCATGCGAAATGAGAGAATTAATCTTATGCCAATAAAGGCTGGAGAGAAAAATATACAGAATTGACTTCTTGAACGCATTAAAATTAGTCATCCTCTCCATAAATTACATACTTTCTCAACTTCAATGTATGATAATACCATTCATCCTTCCAACTGTAATATCAACCCAAAAACATTTAAACATAAACCCTAATTGAACCCTCCGTTTTACCGAGATAAACTCTGTGTTCCTCTTCACAGCTGGATTCCATCTCACTCTCAGATAAAATTCACACGATGCAGCCGACGCATCTCTCTTCCTTCGCATTATCCCGTGATAAGAAAATTTTGGTTTTTGTAGATGGTCGCTGAAGCTTCCATGCCAGATCGATTTATCGCAGCCCGTTAACGCCATCAAATCCTTTCTTTCGGGAAATTAATAAAGTTTTGAGAGCAGGAGCAATTCGAAAAAGACAGCTCATGAAAGTAGGTTATGTCCAGATGAACCCTCTTTAGATTCTGCAGCACTAAAATTGCATCATCATCAAGCCGAGGCAAGTCTGTCTGCATTCCACCATTAGATCAAAGCAAGAATATCAATAATTTTGAGAGATTGAGTTAGAAGAAGTAAATAAATATAAAAGAAAATACAACTCCAATATTAATATATGAAGATTCAAATGGAGTATTATAACCCTAACAAATAATAGACGGAAAGCAGATAAAAGTCATAAATGGAGAATAATACAGTATTCTTAATGCCTTTGACTAGAAATGCTACACTGGTAGTGGTTGTCAGTTTGTCACACTCGCGCTTTTGTTTGAAAAATTAGATAATATTAAATTTGTAATAAAATAATCCATTGAAACTTACATCCAAGTATTGAACCTTTTGTATACACATTTATTCCAAGTCTGGAAATTCTTTGAGAATCTTTATATCGTGCCAAAATATCCCAGTCAAAAAGGTAATTCTTCTCACTGTTCTCAGAGAGATCTTTTAGACTCTTGGAACATATCTTTAATCTCTCAAGTCCATTACAGTAATTAAGGATTAAAGGTTGCAAACTTTGACAAATTTACAACATGAGTTCAATGATCTTGTCATTCAGCTCAACTTTATAAAGATCTAATATTGTCAAGCAAGCAAAGCTACCAAAACTGTGGTAGATTTGTCACAAGAAAATTCTTCAGAATCAAAGCTCTGAGGCTTTGGCAAGAAAAAATGGCTGTTGGAACTTGAACTCTAGAAATTCCTGGATTCTTCTCTTCAATTTTAATCTCATGCACACCCTTAAGAGCAACACAGTGAATCCAATCAGAAATCATGTCACTTGAACAGCATAATCAACCATTGTTAAACTTGAAAAGGTCAAGCGAACAAGAATGAAGCTCAAAAATCTGCGCTATTATACAGAATGCAATCTGCAAGTCGTCTAGGGTTAGTCGACTTCTTTTCCGAGCCATAATGAAGCACAGTATGCTCAAAGCCTAATGCTTGAAAAAATGGGAGAAAGGTTAGGGCATTAAGAAACCAATGGGAGTCAGAAATATTTATAGCAGTTTAAACAAATAAAGAAAAGGAGCTCAAAGCCAAGGCATGCAACGTGAAGTAATTAAAAGTGTTCCACAATCTATCATATGTTGCCAACTCCTTTTCATTTACCCCTTTTGTGTGGGAAGCTCAAAAATACGTTCTAACGATGGAGAAACGAAATCATTTGAAAATTTTAGATTTTTTTTGAGACGAGAGAAAAATGCACTGCTTCTTTGAAGGGTATTTTACAGAGAATCAAGTGCAGAATGCAACCTGCAAGTCGTCTAGGGTTATTCGACTTCTTTTCCGAGCCATAATGAAGCGCAGTATGCTCAAAGCCCAATACTTGAAAAAATGGGAGAAAGGTTGTTGATAACTGATGCTACTCTAGGATGCAGCTCCATGCAGCTTCAGTTTGGACATGAATCTATCCATTCATCACCAATGCATAAGCTATTTTTAGTTTAAATCAGTTTTTTTTTATTCATGCAAATAAAGCATGTACTCCAGCATGCATTAATCCTGAGGATTATTTTTAGTTTTGTTTTTTTGCATGAGTTTGTTTTTAGTAAATAAAGCATATTGTGCATGGCTACACTTGGGGAAATTGTAAGCAATGAAGTTTTGATAAAAAAAGGTGTTGAGATCTTTTATACCCAAATGGAATCATGTAGCAATAATCATAGAAGAAAGAAAGGATTTGACAAAACTATAGTTTGATCAATTGGTTGGATCCCTGATGTCTCATGAAGAAAGATTGAAAGATTCTTTTGAAGGTGTAGAGAAAGTGTTTTCCTCTAAATTGTTGATCACAAAAAATGAAGATGCAAGCTGCAGTAGTGCCAAAATCAATCAAGGCCAAGGTAAAGGGCAAAGCCAAAATTCTTCAAGAGGTAGAGGAAGAGGTGGCTCAAGAGGAAGTGGTGGTTTTAGAGGAAGAGGTAGAGGTGGATTTGATAAGAGAAATGTTCAATGTTACCACTGTAACAGGTATGGCCACTTTGAAAGAGAATGCAGATTGAAAGAAGGTAAAAGTGCTAACTATGCTCAAGTAAGTAGTGAGAATCCTTCTGATCACTTATTTTTATCTTATGCAAAGGGTGAAAATAATAGTAAAGATGTTTGGTACCTAGATTCTGGATGCTCTAACCATATGACAGGGAATGAGAAGTTGTTCTCAACAAAGCATGGAAGTTTCAAATCCAAGATCTTGATTGGTGATGATAAATCATTAGAGGTTGCTGCCGAAGGAGCTATGGAGGTCCAAACAAAAGAAGGTATAAAGAGTATTCATGATATTTATTATACTCCACAATTGAAGCACAATTTGTTAAGTGTTGTGCAGCTATGTGAGAAAAATTATAAAGTAGTCTTTGAGACTAAGACATGTACTATCTATGATAAGAATAAGGGTAATAGGGTGATCACTGTTATTCCTATGACAAGAAATAGGATGTTCCCCTTGAGGTTTGGTGAACATAATAACAGTTTGGCAAATATGGCTTATGAGGATTCAAGTTGGTTATGGCATCTCAAGTATGGGCATTTAAATTTTCATAGTTTGAAGTTTCTAAACTCACATGCATTAGTTTCTGGTTTTCCCAAGGTTGAGGAACACAAGGAGGTTTGTGAAGGTTGTGCTAAAGGAAAGCATGCAAGAGAAAAGTTTTCAAAGAGAAATGCATGGAGGGCTCATCACCCACTTCATCTTGTTCAATCATATATATGTGGTCCTATGCAGACTAAGAGTTTGGGTAAGTCATCATATTTCATCACTTTTATTGATGATTACTCATGAAATTGTTGGGTATATTTTTTGAAGGCCAAAGATGAAGCCTTGGATACATTCAAGAAATTTAAAGCCCTTGTGGAAAATGAGAAAGGGTGCAAGATCAAATGTTTAAGGACTTATCGTGGAGGAGAGTCTTTCTCAAAGGCTTTCCAAACTTATTATGATTTTAATGGCATCAAGAGGCAACTTACTACTGCATACACACCTCAAGAGAATGGAGTAGCTAAAAGGAAGAATCGTACTATGGTTTAAATGTCAAGGTGCATGTTATAAACCAAGGGATTGAGCAATTCTTATTGGGTAGATGTAGTTGCTACAACGGTGTACATCCTCAACCGTAGCCCCACCAGTGCACTAGAAAAGATGACTCCTTATGAAGCTTGGTATGGAAAAAGGCCTAATGTTAATCATTTCAAATTTTTTGGTTGTTTGGCTTATGTGCATGTACCTGATCAAAATAGACAGAATTTAGATGCAAAGAGTGAGTCATGTATTTTTATTGGATACAGTGAGAAAAGCAAGGCTTATAGATTGTATAATCCCCTCACTAACAAGCTAATTATCTCAAGAGACGTGATTTTTGATGAAGGGGGAGTTTATGGTCATCAAAAAGGCCATGTTGAGAAGCCAAAATATGTTTTGAATGATGATATAATTACTTATATTGATCATGAGTAGCCAACTAATGTTTCTATATCTAGTGGTTTAGCTCCACCAAGCAGCCCTTCATCAATTTCTTTAGTACCAAGTTCAAGTCTAGCTTCTTCTCCAAGTTCTACAAGGAAGGTAAGGAAATAGAGTGATATCTACCAGAGGAGTGGAAATCAAGTACATGAAGAAAACCCAATAGGTGAGATAATGAATTTTGCTCTATTAGCCAAGGCTAATTTTGAACCATCATGTTTTAGAGATGCATGTACTAATGAGGTTTGGGTGAGAGCCATGGAAGAAGAGATGGATTCCATTCATAGGAATGACACTTGGGAGTTAACAGAACTTCCACATGACAAAAAAAAGTATTGGCACCAAATGGGTCTACAAGACCAAGTTTAATAGTGATGGGAGTGTTGAAAGATACAAGGCAAGATTAGTTGCTAAAGGCTTCACACAGAAGTATGGAATTGACTATGAAGAGACATTTGCACCAGTAGCAAGACAACAGACCATAATAATGTTGATTTAATCAGCAGCTCAGAAGAAGTGGAGCATACATCATATGGACGTGAAAAGTGCCTTCTTGAATGGGTACTTAGAAGAGGAAGTATATGTGGAGCAGCCACAAGGTTTTGAAGTGGAAGGAAAAGAGCATCTTGTTTACAGGTTGAAGAAGACTTTGTATGGCCTCAAGCAAGCACCAAGAGCATGGTATGCCAGGATTGATGGATACTTTCAGGTGAATGGATTCCAAAGAAGTAAGAGTGATCCTACCCTTTAGTACAAACAAGAAGGTATTGATATTCTCATCATAAGTTTGTATGTTGATGATATTTTGTATATGGGTAGTAGTTCTAAGATGAAAGATGAATTCAAAGCTTCTATGATGAAAGAATTTGAGATGAAAGATCTTGATCTGATGAAATATTTTCTAGGAATGGAGGTTTATCAAAGTAAGGATGAGATTTTCGTTTATCAAACAAAGTATGCACAAGATATGCTAAAGAAATTTAATATGACTGATTGTAACCCTGCCTCCACTCCAAGTGCTCATGGAGTTTTGTTATCTCAAAATGATGGTGTCGATTTAGTTGATGAGACAACTTAAAGAAGTATTGTGGGGAGCTTGATGTTTCTAATCCACAGGAGGCCTGATATTGCCTATTCAGTTTCACTTGTTTCAAGGTATATGAAAAATCCATCTGAAATACATATGAAGGAAGCCAAGAGGATTTTGAGGTATGTGAAAGGGAATTTAAGTATTGGTATTCATTAATACTCTTCTGAAAAGTTCAATCTTATAGGCTTTAGTGATTCAGATTGGGGAGGTAGTATGGATGATCGTAAATCTACATCTGGAAATTGTTTTTCTTTTGGTTCTGGTTTGATTACGTAGAGCTCGAAAAAGCAAAGTATTGTTGCCCTCTCATCTACAGAAGCAGAGTATGTTGCAATTACCTCAACAGATACACAAGCTCTTTGGCTCAGAAAAGTTTTGGAATAAATTGGAGAAAAACAAATTAAACCTGCAGTAATTTATTGTGACAATGTGAGTGCCATCAAGTTAGCTAAGAATCTGGTTCATCACAACAGAACAAAGCATTTTGATTTGAAATATCACTTCATATGAGATTTGGTGCAGAAGAAGGATGTTGAATTGAAGCACATCAACACCCAGGATCAGCTAGCAGATATATTCACCAAAGCAGTTGTGAAAGCTCAGTTTATAGCACTACGAGATAAGATTGTGAGCCCGCTCAGCATCAAGGGGGAGTATGTTGATACTGATGCTTCTCTAACATGCAACTCCATGTAGCTTAAGTTTGGACATGAATCTATCCTTTCATAACCATGCATAAGCTATTTTTAGTTTAAATCAGTTTTTGTTTATTCATGCAAATAAAGCATGTACTCCAGCATGCATTAATCCTTAGGACTATTTTTAGGTTTTTTTTGCATGGGTTTGTTTTTAGTAAATAAAGAATGTTGTGCATGCACTTATTGTATTCTTAATTTAGGGAGTAGTTTGTTTTTTTAGTTTGAGAGCCAAAGTAGCTTTCCATTCAATGCTAGGAATATATTTAGAACTGCAATTATTATTATATATACAGCCTCTATGTAATTTTTTATTCCGAATTGTGATTTCTTTTTGCAATTTATTCTTTTTGTTTGTTATTCTTTTTTATTTCATATGTTGCCAACTCATTTTCATTTACCCCTGTTGTGTGGGAATCAACTTTCATTTATGCATTAACCGTTGTTGTTTTGCAATATGTCTTTGGACACAAAATAGCTATTTAGTTTTTAGAATGTATCAAACATCGTTATTTTTTATATTATAAATACATTACAATTTTAAGAATCTTAATGAATACTTTGGGGCTATAGTCACATGAGATTGTTGGGGTGTTTGATCTTTCTATTAAAAAAAATAATATATGTAATGAATACCTTGGGGCTATAGTCTTCAGGTCTCTCTCTTTTTTATGTAGAATTTTTTTTTTCATGATTTAAGAATACATTGACTAAAATCTTTATGTCTCATATCTACAATTATATTTAATATTTTTTTATTATGAATATTTCAAACTTGTCATTTTATCCCATTATAAAAATACAATTTTATTTTTTTCATTTCTTAATTTTATATAATTTTTTTATAAGTTTCTTCCTAAAGATGAGTGTAGATGAAGTCAGACTAAAGCTTCATATATTATTGACAATTTAAACTTTTTTTGGTAGATAAAAAGATAAAAAAAAAATTTAACCTTTTATTAAAATATTTGAAAAAAATAAAAAGCATTTGTATGATGTGTATTTTTTACTCACCCATGCCCAAATTCCTATAGATATGAGTAGACTAAAGCTTCATATATCACTAAAAATTTAAATCTTTCAATGATTTAATGATGATGCTGCTTTTGATTAAATTTTGTTTGGATCCATAGAAATAGAGGAAGATTTGTGGACTAGGGCTTTATAAAAAGATTTGGAAGGAATGAGAGAAAGATGCACAAGATTCAAGAGGAAAAATAATAATATTAATATATCAAAAAATTCCTAAAAAATAGAACAACAATTAATAGAAACAAGAAATGAACAAAGGACAAGAACACAGAGTAGAAATGATAAAAATTTGAAAAGACAATTAAAAAGGATAAAAATAAATACTAAAAGTTGAAAAACTAGAAATGAATGAGGAAAAAAAAAATTTACCCAAGATAAAAAAAAATAATAATATAAAAATAGAGATAAGAAAGATAAAATAAAACAGTAAGGTTAAAAACCAAAACACACACCAATCTTAAACATTGAGCCTCCTCCTAGGCCCCTTTTATATCTTTATATTTTTTTATTTTATTTTTTAGTCTTCTTTGTCTCTCTCCCTAGCCTTGGCTTGCTTCACCCTAATCTTTTTGTGCCCCTCTTTCTTTTAGATTTTCCTAATTATCCTTTCCCATCTTTCCCTTCTTCCTCTTTCTCTTTTTTCCTTCGCCTAATCTTACACATACACTTGCACTTTCACTTTCTCATTTTGTTTATGTTTTTTAGCCACTCTCTTTCCCATTCTCAAAAACCTCTTCTTATTCATTTTTTGTAATATCTTCCTTTTTGGTTTTTTTGTTTCTATCTTTCATTTTTTTTAGTTTTTCTTATTTTTGGGCATACACTGACACTTCTCTTTCAAAATTTTATCTTCTTAATCATAGGCTTATTGTCCCAGTATCTTTTTTTATATTTGTACACACATATAGGTATTCTCACACATAGATATACACAAACTCTAGCACTTTCCACTTTTTAGTTAATTTTTTCTTTTTCCCATCTATTTTACTTTTTTTTGTTATTTTAATTCTAATGCTAATTTTTATATTTATTTCTTGTGTCATATTTTATCTATCTTTTTGTTTCAATTGATTATTTACTCTTCAGTTATTTCATTTCATTCTATTTTTTAGTGTGTTTGGATTTTTAACCTTAGTGTTTTATTTTATCTTTCCCATCTCTATTTTTCATATATTTTCTTATGTCTTGGATAATTTTTTCCTCATTCATTTCTAGTTTTTCAACATTTAGTATTTATTTTGAGCCTTTTTAATTGTCTTTTCATTTTGTTCTCATTTATAGTCTTTGTTTTTTTGTCCTTTGATCCTTTCTTATTTCTCTTAATTGTTGTTCTCTTCTTCTTATTTTTAATTTTATTTTTTAGGACCTGTTTGGATTTATTAATATTATTTTTTGATGCAAAAGATTAATAGACACTCAAAATTAATATTTCTCCACATCTTTAAAATTTGCCCTATAATATTTAAGAAAATTAATAATACATAGAATATTAATTTTTACAAACCAACCCTAATAAAGAAAGAAGGGGAAAAAAGGTCTTGAGAAATAAGAGAAGGATCTCTATATCATTAATTTATATTATTTTTTTACTATTATGTTTAAAATATATAATAACATGATTTTTTTACCATTCATGAGTATTAATTTTTTTACTATTATATAAAAAATATATCACGCCGCAACTTTTTTTACTATTCAACAATATCAGCTTTAAAACTCGAAAGGTGCTTAGTATATTTTCAAGACATATTTTTAGCAATTTTGAAAGTTCAATTGGTACTTTTTCAAAAATTTCTCATCATTTTATTTCAAACAAAAATTAACATAAGAATTATTTCTATACTTTATTTTATTTTATTTTTATTTCTATATACATCCGTAGGGGCAATTGAAAATAAATTAAATTATAAAATATTTATTAATTATTTAATTATTTAATAACTTATAAATCAAATAATTTATATTAAATAAATTATTGAAATTATTTTAAAATTAGTAAGAGTTGTTATATGTTATTTAGTTTTACACTTATGCTTTCAATTCCTTGAAGTTTATCATTTCTATATAGGATGAAAACATTAACCCCTAATCTAATGAGGGTTAGGATTTAATTATATTTAGTGTTCAATTTGGTTTACAATTAGGGTTTGATTTTGTTTTAGAAATAAAAAATACAAACAAATTACTAGAAATTACTACAACAATAAAAACATAAATATTTTTACTCAAATGATCAACTGATCAACTGATCGAAAACAAAAGACATCACATCCCAAATAATAAAAAACCTATAATTATCTACTATAATTATCTACTTCATGTAAATTATTATTTTTTAACCTCTCATGGAGTTCTCCTCATGCAAAAGGGGAGGAATTAATCTTATGCCAATAAATGCTGGAGAGGAAACATTCCAGAAATAGCTTTACAATTAGTCATCCTCTCCACAAAATAAATATTTATGTATAATAACACCATTCATCCTTCCAACTGTAATATCAAAACAAAAATACTTCAATGTATTTCCTTCCAACTGTAAAATTAACCCCAAAAATAATAAGCACAAACCCTAACTAAACTCTCCGTCGATCTCCCAGATAAACCCTATCTTCCTCTTCACCGCAAGATTCCGTCTCACTCTCAGATGAAATTCACAAGATCGCAGTCGACGCATATCTTTTCGTTTGCAGTACACCGTGATAAGAAAACTTTGGTTTCTGTAGATGGTCGCTGAAGATTCCAAGCCAGATTGATAAATTCCTGAGCACGAACGCCATTGAATCCTTTCTTTCGGGAAATTAATAATGTTTTCAAAGCCGGAGCTATTCCAAAAAGACAGGAAAGTAGATGCACAGGGTGATGAAAGTAGGTTATGTTCAAATGAACCCACTTTAGATTCTCCAGCGGTAAAATTGCCTCATCATCAAGCCGAAAGAAGTCTGTCTGCATTGCACCATCAGATCAAAGAAAGAATATCAATACTTTTGAGAGATTGAGTCAAAATTAGTAAATAAATATACAAGACAATACAATTCTAATTAAAGATTCAAATGGAGTATTATAACCCTAACAAATAATAGACGAAAAGTACAAAAAAGTCGTAAATGGAGAATAGTACAGTATTCTTAATGCCTTGACTAGAAATGCTACACTGGAAGCGGTTGTCAGTTTGTCACACTCACGCTTTTGTTTGGAAAATTAGATATACTAAATTTGATATAAAATAATCCATTAGAACTTACATCCGAGCATTGACCCTTGTGTACACACATATGTTCCAAGTCTGGAAATTCTTTGAGAATCTTTACATCGCGCCAAAAAATGCCGTTCAAAAAGGTAATTCTTCTAAGAGTTCTTAGAGCTGTAAATGATTCAAGTCCTGCATTTGTACACAGGCTTAAACATGCTGGCAAATCCAATTTCGTCTCGGTGTTATCAAGCAATAATGTAAGGCTTGTTAATCGCGGACAACTTGCTGTTATTGCTTTGATTTTAGAGGAGATAGACAGAGCAATGAAACTCTTTGAACATATCTTTAATCTTTCAAGTCCATTGCAGTTACTAAGGATTAAGGTTTCCAAACCTGGACATAATTGCAACATGAGCTCAACGATCTTGTCATTCAGATCAACATTACAAAGATCCAATGTTGTCAGGTCGGCCAAGCCACCAAAACCGTCTGGTAGATTTGTCAGCAGAAAATTCTTTAAAGCCAAAGATCTGAGATTTTGACATAAAAATATGGCTGCCGGAACTTCATAAATTTCTGAAACCTTCTCTACAATCTTAATCTCTTGCACGCCTTTAAGAGCAGCGCGATGAATCCAATCAGAAATCTTGTCACTTGAACAGCAGAATCGAACATTGTTAAGCTCGAAAACTTCAAGCGGACCAGAATGACGCTCAAAAATAAGATCTATTATATTTTGGATTTCAGTAGGGCTACGCGATGAAGAAAAGAAATCCTCTGGAAATTTTAGATTTTTTGCAAATGTCCAGCAAAATTTCCATCCTTTTGAGACAAGTGAACAATGAACTGCTTGTTTGAAAGGAATTTTACTGAGAATGAGGGGCAGAATGCAATCTGGCAAGTCGTCTAAGGTTAATCGACTTCTTTTGCGAGCCATAGCGAAGCGCAGTATGCTCAAACCCTAACGCGTGAAAAAATATGTGTGAGAGATTAGGGCATTGAGAAATCACTGGGACCCTAAATATTTATAGCAGTTTAAACAAATAAAGAAAAGCAGCTCAAAGCCGAGGCGTGCAGCGTGAAGTAATTAAAAGTGTTCCACAATCGTATATTGCCAACTCAGTTTCATTTACGCATTTACCGCTATTGTGTGGGAATCAACTTTCATTTAAGCATTTATCGTTGTTTCATCTTCCCACGCACTTTGCACGATTTTCAACATTTTTTTTGGGACGTCTAAAGTCCACCTGTCACAGAGGTGTAATATGTTTTTGACTTTTTTTTATTTAATTTTTAGAATGCACCAAAATATCATTATCTTTTATTTATTATAAATAAATTATAATTTTGAGCAATGTGTTTTCAACTTTTTTTCAAATTCTTTATTTAAGAATTGTAATGAATAATTTTGACTCTTGTTTAGCATGATGGGCTGGGGCTTCTTTAGGATTCAGATGTAGGTAAGAGTGGTTATGGTCGCTTGAGTTTGTTGGGGTGTTTGACCATTCTATTAAAAAATAAAATTAACAATATATTTTTTAATATTAAGTTTTATGTCAAATTTTTACATTATAGTATTTACCAAATTAAAAGTATTTTGTTTAGAGATATTATGATGTAGTATCATTTTGTTTTTAATTGTGTTTATATTGAATGGGGGTTTAGAAACATAAAAATATTGATAATAACATTATTTGTTTTAAAGTTGGATCTGTTCCTACTTCACCATACACCTTTTTATGTATCTGTATACACATATAAAAATTGGCTATGAGCGATTATATAAATAATTTATATTTATTTAATGTTTATTCTTCTATTAAATATTTAATTTGAAAAGATTAATTTATTTAATTCTTTTTGACTAAGGATCAGAATCTGACCATAAAGCTCAAAGGGATCTTTTGGATTGCATACCTTCTATCTTGGATGCTGACCAGAATTCCTATATTACTTCTCCCTACTAATGATGAGATTTTGAAGGATGTCAATTCTTTTGATGGTAATAAGGCCCCGGGCCCAGATGGCTACCCTATGTTTTTTTTTCAAATGTATTGGCATATTGTTGGAAGGGAGGTGTTGAGTGCGGTGAAAGAATTCTTTGGTGCCAGGAGAATTCTAAGAGAATTGAATGGTACTTTCATTGCTCTTATTCCTAAGAAGATGGGGGTTGTCTCCATGGATCCTTTTAGACCTATAAGTCTATGTAACTCCCTATACAAGATCATCTCTAAAGTCTTGACTTATTGGAAATCTTGTTGAGAAGGGAGAGTTTAGAGGTCTTAAACCTTCATCTGTAGACCAAGTGTGCTCTCATCAGCAATTTGTGGATGATTCAATTATTATGGGTAATTCTTCTATGAAAGATTCTAGAAGCCTAAAGAAAGCTTCGGATATATATGGGAGTGCAACTAGTCAACTGATTAATTGGTCTAAAAGTTTTGTTTATTTCATAAATACTCCAGAGAGAAGACATACAAAGATTAGTGCTATTTTGGGTAGCCAAATTGGGAATCTCCTTGCTTCCTATCTTGGGCTCCCGTTATGTCAGGTTCCTCTTGATACCTTTTGGGGTGCCCTGGTGGATAAAGTTCATAAGAAGTTAACTAGATGGAAAGGTTCTTTGCTCAGTCAAGTGGGAAAGGTCCAACTTCTAAAATCAACCCTCTAGAGTATTCCTCTTTATGCCATTAGTCTTTTTAGAATTCTTGTTAAGTTTGCAGAGGCTATTGAAAAAATCCAAAGAACCTTTCTTTGGACTGGGGTTGAGGAAAAGAAGAGAATGAATTTGATTGCATGGGATAAGGTGTGCAAACCTATAAGAAAAGGTGGACTTGGTCTTAGAAGAATCAGGGATATGAATGAGTTTCTCATGGCTAAGCAGATATGGAGAGGATATAAATCTAAGCGAGAGTGGAAAATGATATGGGATAATAAGTACAAAAGACAGCCTTTCGACCCTTCATAGTTTCCTCAAGGCTGAAGATATTCCAATTGGATCCAACATCTGGAAAAATATCACAAGAACTAGAGACATAATACTCAAAGGAGTGAAATGGAAGGTGGGGAGGGGCAATTTGATTGAATGGGATTTGTATGCAGAATGAGGAAACCATTACTCACATGTTTATCCATTGTCCTTTCTCGGTGGATATTTGGGCCAGATGCCTGGACAATTTCAATATCAGTTGAGTTTTCCCTGAAGCTGTCCAAGATGTCTTCAATTCCTAGCTTCACCCCTCTAGGAATAATTCAGTTAATCTGCTATGGAAATTTTCTTTACCACATATTTGTTGGGGAATATGGAAAGAGAGAAATGATAGAGTGTTCAGAGATAAGGCATCAAAAGCCCAAATTATTTTTGAGAAAATTTAAAGAAATATGGTGGAGAATCTCTACATAACAGGTGGAATAATGAATCCTAAAGATCAAGGGGATAAAATCATTTTTAAGAATTGGAGATTAAAGGGGAGTGAAACCATATATGTTAATCCTAGAGACGAGGTGAGATGGGAAGGCCCTCCTCAAGGATGGATGAAAATCAATATTGATGGTGCTTCCAAGGGTAATCCTGGTAAGGTAGGGTGTGCTATGGTATTAAGAGATGAAGGGGGAATATGTAAAGCTATTAAATGTATTCCTATAGGTCACCAAACCAATCATGTTGCGGAGGCCATTGCTGCTTATCAGGAGTTGGTTCTTGATAAAGATTCAAACTCCACAAAATTGTGGGTTGAAGGAGATTCTCTAAACATTATTAACTGCTTGAATAATGTTTTCCCACCTTATTGGTCTATACACAATGCCATTGAAACTACGAAGGATATAAGTAAAACCTTTGAAATATGTATTTTTACACATGCTTATAGAGAAGCTAACAAATGTGTTGACTGGCCTACCAACCTGGCTTGTAGCTCTGACAAAATTATTACCTTTTATGGTGAGAGTAATCTCAAGTGTGAGGTGAAGTCATTGCAAGAACTAGATCAGATCCAAATGAAACAACGTGCCTTAACTAATCATAATCTCTAATGCTTTATTCTCACTTGTCGAGGATTGATCACAACGACGACGAGGTTTGTTTTATCTATCATATCATATTTATTTGGCACGGATTCTGGGTGGCTCTGCATAGCAACAATAAAATTGTTAGGTTTTTTCGTAGAGCTCGCAGACAAAATAACAGAGCCATGATAAGGAAGAACTAGGAATTTGAGGATAAAATGGGGGGCAATAAAAAGAGGTTTCAATCGGCTTCTTGCTCAAATTGGAAGAAAAACAAAGATGTATGGGAGATTCTTCAAGATGGAGGTTTGAATGTTTTTATGGAAAGGCTTTGTGGCAAAGACCCTTCTGTCATGAAGAACTTCATAAAAACTTGGAAGAGTAGTAAGATTCTTGTTGGTACCCAGAGGATGCAAGTGGATGAGGATGTCACTGCGGAAGCTACGGGTATGGTGAAAGATGGTATGAAATTCTATAGAGATAGAAGTATGTCTAACAAGTCCGTGGATAGGTTTCCTATCACAGATGGAGAAAGAAGAAAATTGGTTAAGGCGGACAATCCCTACTATTCGCCTAAGCGCATTTGTAGGTCATGGAGGTTTGTGTTGTTTGCTACCATCAGCTACATTACTCTAGATGAGAGATTCAC
This sequence comes from Cryptomeria japonica, assembly GCF_030272615.1. Classification (NCBI taxonomy): domain Eukaryota; kingdom Viridiplantae; phylum Streptophyta; class Pinopsida; order Cupressales; family Cupressaceae; genus Cryptomeria; species Cryptomeria japonica. Next base: position 88,880,840 of record NC_081408.1, read on the forward strand.
AAGGGCTTATGGGCATCACTTCATGGTGCTCAACCACTTTTGCCATGGTGATAAGGTTAGTTTTTCGTACTATCTTGCATGCTCTATGGATCATACTATTTGTGAAATGTAGAAGGATTCTCAAAAAGATCATGCCCTGCACCAGATTTTAATGGTTTTAGTTTATAAGATGTTGAAAAATAAAATTATTGAGAAACCCATCATTAAAGGAAAACAAATTAGGGATGATGAAATTGAAAGTGAGGATAGTGGGTTCAATCTTTATTCTGAAACTGAGGGTGAGTTTGAAGATTTTAGCAACAAGGGGAAGACCAAGGGAAAGAGCAAGGGGACTACTATGGAGTTTGAACTCTCAGAATCTAAGGAGGAGTCGTTTGATTATAAAATCATAATGAGTAAGAAAAGAAAGGGGATGGGGAAGCAAACCTAGAGGAGCAAGAAGACCAGTAAAGGGATAAATAAGGTGAAAAGGAAGATTATTGTCTCTTTTGATCAGGACTCTGAGGTTTAAAAAATGTACCAGAACAAGGGTAAGGAGGAAGATGAAACACGGGCCAATCAAAATGTCAGCCAAGGCGCCATAGGTAATTATAGTATCAAGGGTTTCTGTGAGGTCATAAGCAAAATGGCAAAAGAAATTGGCGAATTGAAGACTGATCTCAATATGATCAAAAGGGCAACCATAAGTGAGAAGCCTCTTTTTGAAAATGTCAGAATTAATGGTGATCATTAATAAGGCTAAAGCTATTGAAGCAATGGCCAATAAAATTTTGGAAATGGAAAATAAGGTGAAGGAGCTGGAAGGAATCAGAGATGATAAAGGTTTGGGAATTAACTTGAACGACCTTGTCAATGGGGTGGATAAGATGGAATTAACTGTGAAGACGATTGCTGCGCAAAATTTCTAGATCCTTAAGGACACTGTTGATCATGTTAACATGTTGATAAATAAATTTGAACAGATCAAAGGTAAGGAAGATGAGAAGTAAAAGACAGAGAAGACGAGTCATGAAAAGAGAACAAGGACCGACACCCGGAAACAGGTGGGCATCAAGGAAAAATAGGTCGATGATATGAAGAACTATGCGGTCAATATGAAGTAGATGGTGGTACATGCAGAAGAACTCATAAGAAATATCTAGTTGTCTCAGTGCTATCTTTGTGCTATCTCAGTGTTGTCTTTTTCTTGTCCTTTGGTTGTCTTGTGTTGTTCTCTTTATCTATGATCTATTTTTTTTTTTCTGGGATCTGATCTTTGATTAGGTGTCCAGGCACTGTTATTTCTAGTCACTTTAATGCTTTTTCTTTCTCCTTCTATGTAATCAAGATTTCGGCTTCTTCCCAAACACATGTTTTTAATTAATCAAAATAAAGAGAGCTCCTTAACCTGCAAAATTATTATAAGTATGATGCACAAAAGACTTGATTTTTTTAAGAAGGAATGGGCTCTATTTATAGGGAAAATAGGGCAATGGATGGTTGAGATTGAATAATCTCAATAAGGGCTAAGATTGAAAATTATCAATCCATGTGAGCGATTCAGTCGAATCTCAAGTTGACAAATGTCACCTTGAGAGGGCTTGAGAGGAGATGTAAGAGGCATTAAATGCCTAAGGAGACATGAAGGTTACCTTAGGAGGTAAGGTTGTGGTTAGGTTAGTGGATAACCAATGGATAAAGCCTTTACCCAAAGGATAAACTCTTGTGCAAGGGTTAATAGGATAAATAGGGTCAAATCCATGAGTTCTTGATAAGACCCTTGGGTTAGTTGAGGGTTAAGTTAGAGAGAAAGTCTCTAACCATGCAAGAAGGTTGAATTAACCATTAATGGTTATGAAGACTTTGGAGACAAATTTGTAAGAGCCCTTCCAAATTTGGGGAACTTAATGATGAGCTTAAAATATGCTCATAATTTGGATGTTATGATAAACTTTTAAATGCCTTTACTTTTATTATTTCATGGATGTTCAGACTTTGTTGAAACCTTTTTTGGGATATCTTGTAGCAAGATACTTTTATATTCCTGCAACTCATTGTGTTGACTTGATTGCATTTATTGCCCCGTTGACTCTCTAAAATGACTGGTATATCGTATACAGTTTTTGAATGATGAAGTAGATTTAAATGTGTGATTAATGAATAGATATCATGTATGTGCCATATGCCTTTTTCTGTTGCCTGTTACCTTTTGTTTCACAATTTGTTGAAGAACGATCGAGTCAAGCGCAGCCGATCTCGGCCTTGCAGTAAAGTCCATTTCCTACACGACTTTGAGGGAGCTCCGGCGAGGACTCTTTGACCGAATCCATGGGAAAGAATTTTAATGACAGTTAATCTGGAAAGAGTGGAGCGCTAGATTCTCTCTGGATCGGGTTGAACGCATAAATTAATTTATGGAGTTTGTTCCTTGATTCGGGGATATATTTTGCTTCCACGTCTTTCCTTGATGGAGTTAGTTAGTTAGTTGCTCTCCTGTTTTTAAATAAAGTTCTCCTCCTGTGCAAGAAAAAGAGAGAGAGGAGAGTTAGAATAAGATAGAATCGGATTAGTAGATATCATGTAAGAATCAATATGATAATGAAAGACAGAATTTGTTTAACGAGAGAGAGTTTGTTGTTAGTTTCCATATCAACAAAACAATGTATATCATTCTATTTTTATGAATAAAGTTCAATGAAGTTCTGAGTTTAGCATCTGCGTAATCAGGAGATGCTTGCTAAGGGGGCCCACTTACTAGGTATCTGTAGCTAGTTACTTAGTTGTTCTTTCCTATTAAGCTTCTTTTTGCTTTCATCTTTAAAGTTTTTATACAAACTCAGATTTACATTGCTCCTGCAGCACAAGGAATCCATCACTGTGCCTGTTCCTGCAGCATAAGGCCAGTTCATAGTTTGTGTTTCAGTTGTAGTTATCATGATTTCTGTTTTAATCAAATCATAGTTGAGTTAAAGAGATTTGCATTACCTTCCTGTAGCATAGGTAGAATTTCTTTCCAGTATGTATTTCTGCTAAGATTTGACCAAAATGAGTTCCTAGTGCATATATTTTGCTGTGCCATTTAAAGCATACGTCCCCTGGTTTGACAAGTAAATGAACGTCTACAGAGAGAGATATTGGTCACCTGTTGGAATGCCCAATTCCCAGGGAAGGTTTTACTGTGATTTTCATATCCTTTTGTGGGCGCGACCATTTTTGGCGCCATTGCCGGGGATGGCATCTAACTAGGAGTTTATCAGAAGTCATTTTTAGCATTAGTTTAGCTTGTTAGTAAAATTTTCTAGATCCGTCAAGCCACTATTCATCATATTGCATGCATAGAAGAAGAAGAGACGCCTTGGGAAGGTTCCTCCCTGAAAATCTGTTTATTGAACTACCATTTGACCCAGTTGACAACGAACCTGAGGAAAATCCATTCGCTCTGTTATTCTAGCAACCAAACATGGCAAATAATCCACCTCATAATCCACCTCCTGCATTTGAGTTTCCCATTGTCCCCCAAGGAGATACTGACAATCTTAAAAGAATTCTCTCTTCTTTGCTTCCAAAGTTTTATGGCCTGGTCACAGAGGACCCAGAAACTTTTTTGTTTGAATTTGATGTCCTCTGTCGCAGTTATGACTACAACACAGACGCTCATAAACTGAAGTTATTTCCTTCCACCTTGAAGGAAGGAGCTCTCAGATGGTTCATGAGTCTGGGAAGAGGTGTCGTCAATAGTTGGAAGGTCATGCAGACGACATTCCTTGACAAGTATAAGGAATATTGTAAGAGCGCCAGCAAAAGTGATAACATATTTCGAATTCAGCAGAAGGACGATGAAAATCTGGAAGATTATATTTCCAGATTCTTGTTTTCACTAAAGAGGAACTCAAACCATACTCTCAACGAGGACTCTCAGAAATTACTATTTCTAAGAGGAATCAGTGATACCTGTACAGATGCCCTGGACCTGATAGGAGGAGGTGATATAACCCAGCTGCCTTGGGATGATATAAAGAAAATATGTCTTAACTACTCTCGAGCAATAGTTAAGAAAGGTCGAGGTCATCATGCTACAATAAGGAAGTCTTCTTCTGCTAGAGTTTCCCGAATGGAGATAACAAATTTGCTATCTGACTTCAAGCAGGACATCATTAATAATATGGCTATGCAACTGGACACTATGCAAGCTCGAAAGAAACATGAGGAGGCTGACGCAGTTTTGGCTGAGTTCTGTCCATACTGCAGATAAAAAAAGCGTGACTGCAAATGCAAGATGGTGGCTAATTTGGAAGCCAAATAGCTACCTACTGACTTCAAGCCAGTAGAAGGAGATGATGATCAAGTGTTCTTTATTGCACAAAGGAGACCATGGACCCAAAGACAAGGTATGCCTCAAGACCCTTTAACTTTTGGTAATTCTTATTCTGGATATAATAACCAATGGCAACATGCATATGGACCACCACCACCCTGGAATCCACCTCAACCAAATTGGCCTAATTATCAGAACCAGCAATGGCAATCCCCTCAAGGAGGATGAAGCAGCTACAAGGGCAATGGACCCCACCTTCAGGAAATTGGCAGCAAAATTTCCAATGGCGAGGCCCTCAGCAATGGCAAAACTAGTCCTCTGGATTCTTGCAGCTTCCACAACCACAACTACAAGCCCTTATGTCGCCTCATGTAGTAACTGCCACAAATCCTGGACCTCCAAAACAAACACCTATGCCTGCCCAACCGTTGCCCAATCCCAATAATAAGCAACAGCAGCAGCCTGTGTATCTTGCTGAAGCCAACTAATATCAAGCTTATGCCTTAAACGTTAATGACATCCATTTGAGATTTGGAACTACTTTACCTACTCCAAAACCGCCTCTGATTACTGAAATATCAGATTCTCCCCATGAAGAATCTATTGCACCTCTTGTTCCTTCTGAGCACATGCCCATAACTGATACAGTTCCTAAAGAGCCTGTTCTGCAAAATCAAGACAACCCACCTTTTCCTCAAAGGTTGCAAAGTACTGCATATAAACCTATGGAAGAACCCACTTTTGACATTATGGATCAGCTCAAAAATGTGCAAATTCAAATTCTTTTATTTCAGGCTATTAAAGATATTCCTATTTTTGGAAAAGCTATTAAAGAAGCCTGTTTGAAGAAGCCTGGATGAAAGAAAAAGGATCCTCAAACAATTCATGTACTAGGAAAATTGGTTGATATAATGTTGGGAAATGTAGTTATTCCAAAGTATATTGACCCTGGAAGTCCTGTAGTGCAGATAAATGTAAATGGCCAAGTTGTAAAAAATGTTTTGATTGATTTAGGTGTTGCCATTAATGTCATGACAAAGCATACTATGGACTCCCTGAACGTTTTAAACATTAGGTCTGCATCCATAGTTCTATAGCTTGCAGACAACTCCACAGTTAAACCTGACGGGATAGTAGAAGATGTAATTGTCATTCTTGAATCTTGGGAGTATCCTGCTGATTTCACAATATTATCAGTTAAGACAACTTTAGGAGGATATCCAGTTATTCTTGGTAGACCATGGTTAGCAACTGCTGATGCTTTTATAGGATGTTGTTCTGGAGATATGACCATTTCTGATGGGCATTCCACAAAGAAATTGGCTCTGTATCCGCCTGCTAGACCTCAGCCAGATTTGTCCCAACCCGTTTGGCCAAATGTGGGGGAGGAAATTGAAGAAGCCAATTCTTTAGCTCAATTAATGATGATTCAAAATGACCCATTCTCACAACTTCAGAGTGAAGATGCCTTGTTGTTTCAAATTCTACAGTACAACTCCGATACGGGTAGTTCATCTAATCCAAATGGTACTCATTTACAATGTTTCCTGCGGCAACCAGATTCTGAAAGTTCACTGCCTAAACTTCCAGCAATTTTTCATAATTTGCTTCCACAAGAGATACAAACATTACCTGTAGACTCTATGAGTAATCTCACGGAGCAGATAGAATTATCTCAAGGTCATTGTTTGAATATCAATAACAAGCTGTCACAGTCTCAACAGGCTGACCTATTAAAAATGCTACAAGAACAGCATAAAGCTTTTGCATGGGAATATGGGGACATGTAAGGAATAGATCCTCAAGTTTGTACTCATAGGATATATATCAAAGAAGATTGTTCACCAATTAGACAACCTCAAAAAAGAGTAAATCCAGCACTTAGAGAAATAGTTAAAAGTGAGCTTCAAAAGTTGTTTGATGCTAGTTTTATTTATCCAATCTCTGACAGTCAATGGGTTTCTCCATTAGTCATTGTCCCCAAGAAAGGTGGAAAATGGAGAGTATGTGTAGATTACAGAGAATTGAACAGTGCCACTAAAAAAGATCACTTTCCACTACCTTTTGTAGATCAAGTACTAGACTCACTGTCTGGAAAAAGATATTTTTCCTTTTTGGATAGTTACAGTGGGTACAATCAGATAAAAATTGCCCCTAAAGATCAAGATAAGACCACTTTTACCTGTCCATGGGGAACATTTACTTATTTGGTCTTACCTTTTGGCCTATGCAATGCGCCAGCAACATTTCAGAGAGCAGTAATTAGTATCTTTGCTGATATATCTCATGAATGTATGAAGATTTACATGGATGATTTCACTGCCTATGGAGTCACATTTGAAGAAGCACTGGTAAATTTAGAAAAAGTATTGAAAAGGTGTAGAGAGAAAAATTTGTCTCTAAACAGTGAGAAGTGTTTTCTAATTATGGAAGAAGGTATTGTTCTAGGTCATCATGTTTCAAAGAATGGAATTCAGGTCGACCCTACTAAAATTGAAGTAATTCAGAATTTACAAACTCCTGCAAAACAGAAAGATGTCAGAAGTTTTCTTGGTCATGCAGGGTATTATAGAAGGTTTATAAAAGACTTCAGTAAAATTGTCAGTCCACTTTATGCTTTGTTAACAAAAGATTCCCAATTTGAGTGGACAGAGGCCTGTGAAAAATCCTTCCTACAACTAAAGGACTTGCTTACTAAAGCCCCTGTTCTTCAAAGTCCAAAATGGAATTTGTCTTTTCACATACATGCTGATGCTTCTGACTTTGGCATAGGAGCAGTTCTGAATCAAAAAGAAAATTCAGTTGAACATGCTATTTACTTTATCAGCAAGAACAATCAAGGTCCTAAGCTCAACTATACTGTCACAGAAAAGGAGTTGCTTGCAGTAGTGTATGCTTTGAATAAATTTAGGCATTATGTCACAGGTTATTAGATATTCATCCATACTGACCATGCAGCAATCAAGTATCTTATGAACAAACCTGACATCTCTAGTAGGTTGGCATGTTGGCTCCTGTTGTTACAAGAGTTTGACATTTCCATAATTGACAAACCAGGGAGAGCCAATGTTGTAGCTAACTTTTTATCAAGACTTCAATCAGCTGCACCTGTTGAACATGAGATCATTGATGATAGGTTCCCAGATGAACACTTATTTTCCATCACTGCACATATACCCTAGTATGCAGACATTGCCAATTATCTAGCAGCAAATAGAATACCAGACCACTTTTCTCCAAAAGAAAAGAAATTGTTAATAGAGAAACGTTTTAACTTTTCCTGGATTGCAAATAGTTTGTTTTATACTGGACCTGATCAAGTAATGCGAAGATGTGTAAGAGAAGATGAAACTTACAACATATTGCATGCTTGCCATGACGAACCATGTGGAGGACATTTTGCAGCAAAAAGAACATCAATGAAAGTTCTTACAACAGGGTACTACTGGCCAACATTACATAAGGATGCTATGGCCTACACAAGAAAATGTGACAGATGTCAGCGTATGGGAAGACCAACTAAGTCTGATGAAATGCCACTATATCCGCAGATAATAGTCACCCCTTTTGATAAAGGGGGGATGGATTTTGTAGGGCCAATTGATCCACCATCCAATGGAAAGTCATACATTCTAGTTTGCATAGACTATGTAACAAAATGGGTCGAGGTAACAGCTATGACTCATGCCCAAGATAACAAAGTTGCTGAGTTTCTGTATGAACAAATTTTCACAAGATTTGGAGTTCCCAGAGAGCTTGTAACCGATCAAGGAGCTCAGTTTACGTCAAATCTGATCACTGCACTAATGAATTACTATAATATCAAACATAGGAAGTCCAGCCCTTATCACCCTCAAGCTAATGGTCAGGCAGAGGTAACAAACAGAAAAATTGAGGCAATACTCACAAAGATAGTGTAGATCCATAGAAAGGATTGAAGCAATAGACTTCCTGAAGCAGTTTGGGCTTACAGAACTACATGGAAAACAACAACTGGGTTTACACCTTTTGAGCTACTTTATTGGAAAATAGCCATGTTACCCATAGAATTTGAACACAAAACTTTAGGGACAGCTCTTGAACTCAATATAGACATATCTAAAACAAAGAAGGACCGTCTCCTACAGCTAAATACTTTGGACGAAACGAGAAAAGCCGCCCTGTAGCATACAGAAGCAATCCAACAGCAAAGGAAGAAATGGCATGATCAGCACATCAAAACCAGGAAATTTTCTGCTGGAGATTGGGCTTTGTTATATGATTCCAGATATCAAGAAAACCAAGGTAAGCTCACAACACGCTGGCTTGGCCCCTATGAAGTTGAAAATGTGTTTGACAATGTAGCTGTGCAGTTGATAACAATAGACCCAGTCCGCTTCAAATTGCTAGTGAATAGCCACCGACTCTGGTTGTACCACAAACCAGTCTCCAAGGAAGAATTCATGTAGCAGTTTGTTCAGGTTCCTCCTGCTACTCTTCCTGCAGCCGAAGGCTTTAGCCTTTCTCCTGCAGCATTACCGTAATTTTCAAAAAAAGCATGCCCATAATAAAGGTTTTCTTTTTAAAAAGGAAACCCCTTTTTCTCCATTCTCATTTATCGCCCCCATTTCACTTCTTTATCTTCCGTCCATCCATTCTACCCGTTCATTTCATCCACCCATCTCACCCATCCACGTCATCCATCCGCATCAACCTTAATTAAGATATCTTTCCCACTTGTCAATTCATGTAGATGTCATCATCTTTCTTCACATGTACGTGCAATTATCAAAGGTACACCATATCTTTTCTTATTGCATATTTGATTTGTTTCATTCTATTCATTTACTGCTATGCATGTACCAGTCATTATTACCCAAATCTCTACCTGTTCTTTACGACATGTGAGGACACATGTCATACTTTAAGTAGGGGCGGGGTAATCCATCTTTTAAAATCTGTCTTTTCACCGCTGCCATAACTGCAAAATAATCTTTCTTTAATACTTTTCTGGTACTTTCCAAATATGATCGCATGTCCTTCTTTATTCCATAATTACGATTAAGACTGCTTGTTCAAAAAGTTCATTTTTGGAAAAAGAAAGAAATGTGACGGCACGAAAGAAGAAAAACCAGAGCTGAAAGGGAAACAGAGAATTTGAATCTTCAGCAAGGAATTGAGTTCAGCTAAAGGAAAACTACAAACATGGGTGGTCAGTTGGTGCGACATGAGCCTGTAGTTCATGAAATGTTATTGCAAAATCCGCAAATAGTCCACCCATTCAGCCTCTATGGGTGGTTAAATTATTTCTTGAGCTTAAATGATTTTGATGAGGAGGCTACTGGAGAATTTTTGAGAACCCTTTCTGAAGGGGAAGCCACCGTATGGGGTCTAACGGTTGTTGCAACCGAAAATAGAATTGCTGAAGTAACTGGGCTTCCAGTTGTTGGAGAAAACTTTTCTTCAGACGCTGCAGCTGCAAGGGCTGAGTTTTCAATGCCTACTGATGGACCTCTGGAAGTCTCCAAACAGGGATGCAAGTGCGTATCGTTGCCTCCTCCTTATTCAGAGTATGCTACTTACATAATCAGGTATTTGACCTGTGAAGGCCGTTTTTCCTATCTGCATTCTCATCATTTTCAATTATAGAGCCATATGAGGCATGGGTTAGTTATAAATGTTCCGAATTTCTTGTTAAAATTTTTAGAACAAAGTGCCGATGGAACTCAATAGGGGAAAGATAATTATGTCGCTCATCATGGCCTTATTAAATTATTGATTGAGCGCTCTTTGAGGGATGTCTCACCTCTCTCCTGGCAACAATTTGTTGCCCAAAAGAGTTTGCAAATCCCACAACCCCCTAGGGTACTTACCCCACGGTCTCAGAAAAAGAAGAAAGAAATTGCATCTACCAGTAAAACAGGGCAAGGGTCACCTACTCCTGTAGCACCTAGTCCTACAGCTTTCGCACCTGAATCCTCTGCTAGGGTACAAACTAGGTCTGCCACTAGGAGAGAGAAGGGAAAAACAAAGGCAGAAGGGTCCCCAAAATCTGACCCTCGTTCTCAGAAAAGGCAATGCCCTTCTCCTGTAGCACCTTCCCCTATAGCTGTTTCTCCTACAGCAACACCTGTTGCTATTACTAGTTCACCGTCATCCTCTAGTAGGGAAAAGCCCCTCTGAACAAACAAGGAAGAGGAAAGCTACCGGAACACCTCCTGTAGCTGCATCAGTGCCAAGAAGGGTTTCTGCAAGGAAACAATCTAAGACCTCCCCTGCTTCACTGCAACCAAAGGTGATTGTAATTTCAGAAGGGTCTATTGAGTCCGAATTTAATGTTTCTCAGAATGTGTCTGAGAATGCTGCCCAGAGTTCATTCGTTCCTGAAGAGGAACAAGTTGAGACAAAAGAAACAGGGCATAATGAGCAAGGGTTACCAAATCTTGATGATTTGGCTACTGCTGCTATGCAATTTTCGGAGGAAGCACAGACTTCTCCATCGTAGCAACAAGAAGAATTTATCTTGTAGCAAGAGCAAGAACAGACTAAACAATTGAATGTGCCTAGTGAAGTTGTATTCCACCCTATAATTTGTAAAACCATTGTTGTGTATAAGAGAACGTTTTTAATTGAGTTTCTGGAATATGTTAAAGCTAATTGGGAAACAGTTACATTGCAAACCCTGACTTTCTGATACATAGCCCAGACTGACATGCAACAAAGTCTATGGGGAATAGAAAAGAGGAAATTGAAAAAGAAAATTGAAAGTCAGAAGCAGGAAATTGCTGAGTTGAAAGCAAAAATGGATGAAATGTTAAAAGTAACTGGTCAGATTATGGAATGTAGACCACCACCCAGAGTTTATGCTCTGTGCCTTAAAGAACAGTTTTTATGGTTCCAATTGATGAGAATTTCCAGAAACCAAGATCCTATAATTCATACTGCCAAGGAATTCTATGAAGCATACCAGGCAGCCCCTAACTGGTTAAGGAATTCTTTGTGTGAATTCTATTTGCATGGCTTTTTGATACCATTTGAAACAGAATGGAATCCTCTTCCATATATTGGTGATATTCATTTGAGAGCATTTATGTCATGGGCAGCAAATGAGGTGAATTATGGTAGGCAGTGGGAAACATATGAGGAAGTTGAGAAAACAGAGCCCGTTCCATTACGTTCTCAAAGTTCAAACCCCCATGCAATGTTGAAAGATTGGTTTTCTCTGACATATGGTATTAATAATGTTTCAGCAAGAGAGAAAATATTTGATATCAGAAAACAAGTATATGATGAATTCCAGGCACAACAATATTCATTTTGGAAATTGGCATTCACCAGAAGTGAGAAAAGATGGGAGAGATTAACTGTTGGGTTAAGAAAATCAGAACCACATGGTCCCCTAAATTTCATAGCAGCTCTCAAACGAACCAGCAGATATATTCAATTGGAACTTCAAACAAGATTTGAACTGTGGTTGCCGCTAACATTCAGACCCCCTGTGCTAATGTGGCCACTTTATCCTCACCAGGCTACAAATCTTAACAATAAATTAGAAGACCAAAGGTATGAAAAATACCGGGATTTCAGAGGATTTTATTACAAGTTTTAAAATCCGTTTCAAAGTCATGTAGCAACCACCGACTTCAAAGAAACCACCAGGAAATTTAATGCTGGAGGACCAGCATTGGACTAAGTAGGGGGTAGTGATGAGCTTAAAATATGCTCATAATTTGGATGTTATGATAAACTTTTAAATGCCTTTACTTTTGTTATTTCATGGATGTTCAGACTTTGTTGAAACCTTTTTTGGGATATCCTGTAGCAAGATACTTTTATATTCCTGCAGCTCATTGTGTTGACTTGATTGCATTTATTGCCCCGTTGACTCCCTAAAATGACTGGTATATCGTATACAGTTTTTGAATGATGAAGTAGATTTAAATGTGTGATTAATGAATAGATATCGTGTATGTGCCATATGCCTTTTTCTGTTGCATGTTACCTTTTGTTTTGCAGGTTGTTGAAGAACGATCGAGTCAAGCGCAACCGATCTCGGCCTTGCAGTAAAGTCCATTTCCTGCACGACTTTGAGGGAGCTCCGGCGAGGACTCTTTGACCGAAACCATGGGAAAGAATTTTAATGACAGTTAATCTAGAAAGAGTGGAGTGCTAGATTCTCTCTGGATCGGGTTGAATGCATAAATTCATTTATGGAGTTTGTTCCTTGATTCGGGGATATATTTTACTTCCATGTCTTTCCTTGATGGAGTTAGTTAGTTAGTTGCTCTCCTGTTTTTAAATAAAGTTCTCCTCCTATGCGAGAAAAAGAGAGAGAGGAGAGTTAGAATAAGATAGAATCAGAGTAGTAGATATCATGTAAGAATCAATATGATAATAAAAGACAGAATTTGTTTAACGAGAGACAGAGTTTGCTGTTAGTTTCCATATCAACAAAACAATGTATATCATTCTGTTTTTTATGAATAAAGTTCAATGAAGTTCTGAGTTTAGCATCTGCGTAATAAGGAGATGCTTGCTAAGGGGGCCCACTTAGTAGGTATCTGTAGCTAGTTAGTTAGTTGTTCTTTCCTGTTAAGCTTCTTTTTGCTTTCATCTTTAAATTTTTTATACAAACTCAGCTTTACATTGCTCCTGCAGCACAAGGAATCCATCACTGTGCCTGTTCCTGCAGCATAAGGCCAGTTCATAGTTTGTGTTTCAGTTGTAGTTATCATAATTTCTGTTTTAATCAAATCATAGTTGAGTTAAAGAGCTTTGCATTACCTTCCTGTAGCGTAGGTAGAATTTCTTTCTAGTATGTATTTCTGCTAAGATTTGACCAAAATGAGTTCCTAGTGCATATATTTTGCTGCGCCATTTAAAGTATACGTCCCCTGGTTTGACAAGTAAATGAACGTCTACAGAGAGAGATATTGGTCACCTGTTGGAATGCCCAATTCCCAGGGAAGGTTTTACTGTGATTTTCATATCCTTTTGTGGGCGCGACCACTCAACAAGTTAGCTTGTTGAATGGATAAAGCTTTTATTGCTTTTAGAAGACTTTCCTCTAGATTTGAGAAGTGACCTCCTCAAATTTAGGGAAAGGACATGATTAGGAGTTGATTAGGCTAATTAAAAGAGTTTAGAAGAATCTAGAAGGATCTAGAAGAGGTTTAGGAGGCAAGTGGGAGATGTAGGATTTTGCAAGTGGGTGGGGAAAAATGAAATTAACTAAAATAAAATTGATTTATTTCAACTGTTGGTTGCAACTTGCATTTGTAGGATTTTGCAAGTTTGGGGGGGGGGGTTTAAATAAATTTAGATTTATTTAAATGAAAAAGGGGTTTTAATTAAATGTATATTTAATTAAAATGGCTAGAAGGGGAATTTTAATTAAATGGCTATGAGATAGATTTTAATTAAATGTAAATTTAATTAAATGGCTAGGATAGAAGAAGGGAAATATTAATCAAATCTTTAATTTGATTAATAGGCTAATTTAGAGACGTGGGGATATTAATTAAATCTTAATTTAATTAATTGGAAGAAATAGGGATAATTAAATGAATAAAATTCACTTAATTTTTTGTGCAACTTTTAGGTGTCTAGAATAATATAAAAAGCAATGCCAATATTGCTTACATAAATTTGACACCTAAGGGATCATATGGTGTCCTAAAGGGTCATAGGATACAATATGACCCTTTCTCCCCCCCCCACACCCCCCTCTTCCTCTCCCTAATATCATATACTAATTTATTTATAAATTAATATATTGTATATTAATATATTATATATTAATAAATAATAGATTAACTAAGTGCAAATTTAGTTATTGAATTTACTTATTAAAATCGGGTATCTGATTGTATTGGATATCTGATTTATGTTGTAAAAATTTTTAATTTTAAATTTAGGCTTGGGTTTCCCTTGAGATTTGGCTTGAAAGTGACAAGCCTAGAAAGTCAAAAAGAACATGTTTTTCAATATTCCTTGATTTTCCAGACTTTACACTGGTGGCTGGTGACTCTTTTTATAGCCAAAAATGATAAAACGAAAAGGGTTTTTTAAAGAAATTCTCATCTTTCCAACAATATAAGGCTTGTCTTATTTCGAATTTAATCAACAATTATTATTTATTTTCTAATTGAATTCTGATAAAAGTCCTGATTGATAGACTGATTGAAAAACACTCATAACTTTCAAACGGTATAACATTTTTTGAATCTGAAACATGCGTCACATCCTATGCTTCGTCCAATATAGGGAAAAAAATTTTAAAAAATGAATTTCATAAGGTTTTGACCAAGTTAAGGTGGTCAGACATAGGAGTTTCTGAATTTCTGAAAAGCTGTAGTAAAAAAATCATAAATAACTATTTACTTTATAAAAAATTATTAAAAAATATGTGTCACATCCGGGCATGAGTCTTATACTTATATTATAAATATTATAAAAAAATATTATTATTTGAATGTGATTAGGGTGGTCAAACATAAGCCTACTTCTTATCTTTTTCCTGAAATTTTAGTACCATTGCATTGAAATTTGAAATTTTCATCAAATAAGATTTTTTTTTTCCATAAAACAACTAGTAGCTTAGAAACTAAATTCAATTTTATATAGATTCTCTTCTTACATATTTTTAAAATAATGTTCACAACTTATTCAAATTTTCATGTCAAGTTGCATAACTCTGATTTTCTAAAATTTCATTGCCACTTAAGGGCCTATTTTGGCACACCATGATCTTGCAAATACCCCCTAAGGGGTCATGCACGTGTTATAACACATGTGTGACCTCTTAGAACCACATATGACACCTAATAAAATCCTAGTGAGTACGACGTACCCCTTAGTCCATCACATACTTTCCTAAGGGGTCATATGTGGTCCTAAGGCATCACGCATGTGTTAACGCTTCCATGACCCTTTAGGACCACATATGACCCCTTATAACCTTTTAGTGTATACGGCATACCCCTTAGGATCACATAGTGTCCTAAGGGGTCATATATGGTTCTAAGGGGTCACACATGTGTTCTAACACATGTGTGACCTGTTACGACAACATATGACCCCTTATAACATTCTAGTGTGTACAACATACCCCTTAGGATCACACAGTATCATAAGGGGTCATATGTGGTCCTAAGGGGTAACACATGCGTGAACCCTTACAACCACATATGACCCCTTATAACATACTAATGTGTATAACATATCCCTTAAGATCACATAGTGTCCTAAGGAGTCAGATGTGGTCATAAGGGGTCACGGATGTGTTCTAACACATGCATGACCCCTTAGGACCACATATGACCCCTTATAACATCCTAGTGTGTATGGCATACCCCTTAAGATCTCATAGTGTCCTAAGGGTCCATATGTGGTCTTGAGGGGTCACACATGTGTTCTAACAAATGCATGACCCCTTAGAACCACATATGACCCCTTGTAAAATCCCAATGTGTATGACATGCCCCTTAGTCCATCACATAGTGTCTTAAGGGGTCATATGTGGTCCTAAGGGGTCATGCATGTGCTCTAACATATGTGTGACCCATTAGGACCACATATGACCCATTATGACATCCTAGTGTGTATGACATGCCCCTTAAGATCACATAGTGTCCTAAGGGGTCATATGTGGTCATAAGGGGTCACGTATGTGTTCTAACACATGTGTGACCCCTTAGAACCACATATCACCACAAAATCTCAGTGTGTACGACATCCCCTTAGTCCATCACATAGTGTCCTGAGGGGTCATATGTGGTCCTAAGGGGTCACACATGTGTTAACACATGTGTAACC